>NW_010257379.1:0-48309 GCF_000690775.1 Eurypyga helias
GGCGGACACGGGGATTCCTTGGCATTCCAGAGCAGCCAGCTCGCCTTCTCAGGGCACCAGCTTTGCTTCACCTGACTGCAAGGTTTGCAAAGATTTGTATTGCTTTTTCCGGTGGATTTTGCCATTACGTGCAAATTTTATTTTTGAATCGAGATATTAAAAAAAAGGCACCCCAAGAAAATTAGTTGTCTAAGCAAAATGGATAGCACGGGGATTCCTTGGCATTCCAGAGCAGCCAGCTCGCCTTCTCAGGGCACCAGCTTTGCTTCACCTGACTGCAAGGTTTGCAAAGATTTGTATTGCTTTTTCCGGTGGATTTTGCCATTACGTGCAAATTTTATTTTTGAATCGAGATATTAAAAAAAAGGCACCCCAAGAAAATTAGTTGTCTAAGCAAAATGGATAGCTGTGATTCCTGGTTGGAACTGGGTTTTGCTCCAGCCAGTGGAGCAGCTGCCCCCCTCGCTGTCCTCCTGCCCTGGCGAGAAGTTACTCGCAGTGCTGTGGCTGGTCCAAGGGGTGATGTGCCCGAAATCAGCGACTGGAGTTTTAAAATAAACCAAAATTGACAGCGGGGGAAAGAAACCACTGCCACCACTGCAGCTAAATCCACCTGTGACCATTAATCAGGCCCCTAAAAATATATTGCTGTGTTTAATCCCAAACCACAGATTTACTGACTAAAGAATGATCAGAATAAATACTTCTAACAGCAAGGACCATTTAAATCACTCAAAAAGTGCTCAAAAGGCAGTGTTTTTCTTGCGGACCAAATTAAGCCTGCCAACAATAGCCTTTTTTCATTAACTACCTTTCAGGAGTAACTAGCACAAACACCCCTCACCTCACATATGACCTGGCTTTGGTTAAAAACTGTCAGTTTCCAAAGAAACATTTCAAATAAAGTAAGAGATTTCCTAGCTCAAAATCCTTTATGGGTAAGTGGTACCCTTTATATATATTTTTTCTTTAATAGTTTGCCTACCACTGACAGGTGAAATTTGGACTTGAGATTGGGAACTGAGATGAAGAAACTAGATCTCAAATTCATGCAGAATTATAGCATTTTAATCAAATGAGCTTTAGAAAAACCTGTATTCAGCCTGTTTAGCAAGGAACATGAGAAAATCAGAGATTTTTTGCCCGAATTTGTTCAGGCATTGTATACATTGTGTATAATAATTGCTTTTTCACTAAGAAGACCAGTGTCATCAGTGACATTTCTAGTTGCTGATGTGTTTTCTTCAAACTCTGCCTTGCACAAGACTTGGTAAGAGGCACTTTTTCGTCTCTTACTCCTCAAGGTTAAGAAATCATAAATTACAATTGTTAAGGATTACAATTATTAAGGAAATTAAAAAATGACAACAAAGGAAAGATTTAATAATGGTGGGGTACTAACTAGAGCTTGAATTTGTGGCTGGAGCTGAATAGTCACTTTGAGCCATCACAAACCAGGGATATAGCAGAAAAAGTCCCTGCTGTCCTGTTGGGATGTTCATTCTGGCTCAACACTGCCTGGGCTATCGGTGAACTGATCGTCCTAAAAATTAGCTAAATGCTGCAAGAGGTGGTTACTTTTAAGTTCATTCAGTTCCTTGATCTTCTGTATAGGAAGACCATACAAGGCATGGAGGGGAGCAAAAAGGTTGGCTGATGAGGGCAGGATTTTGGTGATGCTACTGAAATTCCAGCTGGAAATGGTGATTAAAATGCAGCATTTTTTACATGAGAAGAAGGTGGCAGGAGTTAATGTGGTGGGTGGGAACATGGTGGATGGACAGGAATTCTTGAGCCAAGGGTCAACACAGAATTATGGCAAATACAGGGAGAGCTGGTAATAGTTATTTCCCTGTCCTCCAGGCTAAAGGCAAGATTAATTTGCAGAAAATAGAACTGTGGAAATGATCTTGGATTTTGAGTGTAGTGAAGCAATGAAGGAAGGAGGTGGCATCTCTGCTGGTGGTTGGTAAGAACAGATTAGACCAATTGCTGCTGTGTTTGTCTTGGGCACATCCCACCCCGCGGGTCCCCGAAGAGCTCTCCTGCGACCACAGCCCTCGCACAATGAGGTTCATAGTGGTTGCAGCTTGGAGAGCTTAAATCAAGATCCAGCGGAGTAGCACAAATATTTTTCCATGTGGTGCCACACACACCGTCCCAGGTGACCACTTGGTGGTTTCTTACCCAGCGCTCGGTGGCCACCAAGGTGATCAATTTGTGGTCCCTCGAGGACCGGCAGCACTTGGGTTATGTTTGTGTTGGGTATGATGGCACCTCCATGGGCTCGAGTCGGGTCAGACCCCCTTTTTCCCAGGCCCTGTACCATTGCTGCTGAAGGACAAACCTTGCATTGGAGGGAGGATAAACTAAAGGAGACACAACAGATGAAAAAGGGAAAGGAAGGATGATATAACATACCAGCAAGTGGCACTGGGGCAGAATTAATACAGTGCTGCTCAATATCTGCTTTGGATTGATTTAATTTTTAACTCTGGGCTAATATAAGGGCTGGCACAGCTGATAGGAAAAGAGTTTTCTCTCCCCTCCCCAAACTTTTGCATCCGCCTGAAGCATTTGCAAAAATGTGAACTGCTTGTGCTACCTGAGCTGCATCAAACACGCACCCAGAGGTAGGCTTCGTTGGTACCTGCTGTAAAAAAATCATACTGTCAAGGGGGTTTAATGATTATCTCAGTTTACCGTAGGATAAACACTATTCCTCATCATTTTTGATCTTTTAAAAATAACTAAATCAGAAGGAACCTCTTTCAGAAACTAATTCTAATGTATCTCTTCCCTTCTTTCCTTAATAGCATCTGATGCTGAAGCATCCTCATGCCCAGGCAGTCACACATGCAAGCAGAGTGGGTAGCAGCTAAGGACACTCACACTGTCGTGTTTGGTGCCGATTTTGGAAGTGTAGGGTCAGCATTGCTGCCTAACCCTTACGGCTGTTGTCCTTCGGCAGCACGGTGCAATGCTGCTCCTCATCTCGGTGTTGAATCCATCTCCCCTGCTCGCCCCAGCAGAGTCCTAATTGCTAGTTTTAAGCTGCAGTGGAGCTTACCAGCATACCTGTTGCTAAAAGACAAGACGTGCTCAAATCTCCTTTCTAATACTGTCAGCCAGCCCCTCCTCCTCCCCCTTGGCTTTTAATCCGGAAGGTAGTGAGAGGGAAGGAGGTGGCTTCCTCACCACCACCCGAGACCACCGTTGCCCATCCTCGCGGCGAGGAGAGGACAAACCCATTAGAGATGAGCATCCCCTTCCATGCCTGCAGGAGACGTGGGACCTGCCACGGCTCTTCATCCGGGGGCCCCATCATCCCACCGACGTGCTCCAGCATGTGGGGTCATAGGCAGTGTGAGCAGAGGGGAGGTTGTCCTTACTGCCCTCTGTCAAAATTCTGGCATCTATAGGCTGCAGCTGGAGAGACCTGAAAGGCTTAAAAGTCTCCCACCACACAGCAAATTATGTTCTCTCTTTGTCTCGGTCTCTCAAGGCGTCCAAGTAGGCTTAACAAGCCACTGGGGACTGAAACAATAATATCTCTCTATCTAATGCTTACTGTAAGCAAGAGATGGATTACAAAATAGACTGTTTACTTTTAATTATTAATGTGTTTGAGCTAGCAAACCTTCGCAGAGTTACACAGTGTTTGTCATGGATGAAAAGGAGATGAACTATTTGACAATGGTATTAAAAACAATAATTATTCATTCTGGGCACAGCTTTACCCCCCTCCCTCCCCAAGTGTATAATAAAAATTTTTCAAAGCATATACAAGGGTAAGGTCAGAAGGGGTTGTCTTGAAACAAAGGATTGCAGAAATCAGGGTTTTCTTCCCAGTTCAGCGATAAACCACTGTTCCTCAGTTTCCCAACTAATGGCTTAGTGCATTATAATTCTTTAATGGACCTGAATGAATCAAGGGCAGCTTTCAAACTACAGCTTCTTGCGCTCCCAGGAAAGGGAGAGCAGAGGTATCGCAGTGCTATAGTTGACCAAACCAAATACTGCTGGTAAAAGACTTGAGCTCCAAGCTGTCTGCGGATGTTGTCTCAACACCCCTCTTGTCGTGCCTTCCCCAGCCTCCTCGGTGTAACGTATGCCGTGCATACGCCACGGCAACCTCGGCACGGAGAGATCAGGGCCCTTCGTAAGACTACTGTTGGCACAACTTGGGGAGAACTTCTTGCAGTGAACGAAGAGGCTGTGCTCCAGCTCCCTTGCAAGCCCCGCTAAAGCTTGAGCATTGCTTCTGCACCCCGTATACACGCACTGCTTTGCAGGGTCTTGCTCCAGCAAAGCCTCCCTGCCGTGGGACAGGTGCAACGCTGCCCTGCTCTCCTCTCCCCAAGGATGCACCAGGGAAAACGCCTCCTCAGACTATTTATGGCACTCTCCTTGCACCACACAAGAGGAATTATCTGCCTCCTCCAGCCCTCAGCTAATCCCTAAATTGCATCTATACTGCAAAGCTTAGTTTATTTTAATTTCATCTAGTAGTTTTAAGTATTGCAAGGAATAAAATGGACATGCAAAGTGGTGCTTTAATTTTCAAGGGCAGTAAAGTGATTTATTTTTAGGATGCTCTTATTGAGGAAAGAATCTCCGGCAGGTCTTATCTGGTGGCTAATAATAGTGACCTGGCGTGCCCTATGCGGTGCCGGCGCTGCTGCCCTGCCCTTCTCCTGCCGGCTGCTTATGCTGCTTGCTTCTGATCAGCTCATTAAAGTCTCCAAAATTACAGAGTCTGCTAATGTAATGTAACAAGGCTTGCTCATAATTATTAACTCCTTGTGCTCAGTGTTATTACTGGAAGGGTAACGTTCATAATTAGAAAGCACAGATACTTACTGTAAGCAGGTTTTCTGTGCAGACTTTAGAAAACCATCTGTACTTCACCAAATTTTATATCACATTAGAAAATACTGAGAAGGTGTACCTCATGGCCAGACAACCCTTTTAGATATAAACATCCACCTGACAGTTTTCAAGCAGTTTCTGCTGTTAACTTCATTATAAATCTTGCTTCCAAGGAGGTTGGGGTTTTTTTTTGTATAGTCTGTTGATAGCAAATGGATCAAATGCTGAATTAACCCCACATTATTGCTAAGTTATTGCAATTCCACCAGTGACAGTGGTGCTACTCCCAGTTTGTGGTTGCTGTTTGTCCGTGTACGCAGGAGAGATGCATCAGCATCTCAGTGCACCAAGTGCACGTTACAACATCCCGTACTGAAGTTTGCATCTTTTCTGAAACCAGAATTTGCTCTTGCAGTACAGCAGTGTTCCTGCAGCTTGTCATCAAACCACGCAGCATGCTGGAGAAAGTATAAATAGAAATTAATTTTAGTAATGCAAATCCCGCAGTCCTATTTTGGGCAGGGAAAATCCCTATATCTTTTTTTAAAAGAAGTGTGATGGTCTAGTTTTAAGACTGGATTTATTAGAGATTTACTCAACAAGGGAGGTTCTCCTCTGTCATTTAAATATATCTGTTTCTGATTGATCTAGCTTTTACATGCTGTAAATCCTTGCAAATTAGCTTTGGGTATGACCTCCTTCAGTAACTCATTCTGTTTTATTTACTTGAGGGCTTTTTTTTTTGCAGATAAGTCCCCTCTTCTGTCTTCCCTGACTCCACTAGGAAAACAATAAAGAGATAAAAAACAAGTTTAAAATATTTCGCCTCGTCTTTTGATTTTGTCCCTCCAAGAGTTGCTTTTTGCTTATAAATCACAGTATCCTAAGGTGCTTGTATGACTTGCTGCAGTGTTTAGTGACTCTGCCATGCTCTCTTTCTAATAGTTGGTGAACACCAGCTGACGGGGCACAAAGTTGCAGTAAAAATACTCAACAGACAGAAAATACGCAGCCTGGATGTGGTCGGGAAGATCAAACGAGAAATTCAAAACCTTAAACTCTTCCGGCACCCTCATATTATCAAACTGTAAGTACCCTTTCTGCCACGTGTTCGGCTTACTCCTCCATCTGCAGAGACTCTACAGGCAAGGGTGACTTGGTCTCAGGGGATGGCATAGAGCTGTAGAAGTTGTTAGGTATCAGGTCAAGCTTTTTCACGTTAGAGCCAAATGCTGCTCTTCGAGGGTCTCCCACTGACGTACAGTTGAAACTTGGAGAAATGATGGAAGATGTTTATGTTAGGTATCAGGTCAAGCTTTTGCACATTAGAGCCAAATGCTGCGCTTTGAGGGTCTCCCACTGACATACAGTTGACACTTGGAGAAATGATGGAAGATGTTTCTTCCACAGGGAGTCTGAGTTATTGTCACAGCCAATAGACTGTTGTGCCTCCATCAAGTTTTGCTCAGCTAAACCTGTCCAAGCTGACCTGTCTTCCATGCAGAAGGAGTTTTTGTGATGGCTGTTTTTAGGCTTCCTGTCTCCAGACCTGAAGCTGCTGAGAATTGTGCCTGAGGAACTGCAGCACGGTCAGTCTTGTAGAGTGAAGCCTTGGCCAGCAGTCAATAGGATTTATGTTTTAATGGCCTGATTATCCAGAGCTTAAAGGAACATTTTATTTTTTTTAATTTATTATTCAGACATAAGTTTTCAAAGTTGCCACTCTGATGAACCTGAATGTAAGTTGTAAATCAGCACCTGCACTCCAGCCTCTGGGATTCCTTCTCAATCCCCAGTTTGTGCAGCCAGTCCACATTAATGAGGCACTCGATAATATCTTTGGCATTTCTATAAAAGAAAGCTGTTGAATAGTAACTGCAAGGATAAGTTGACATTTAGGTCAGCTTTAAAACTGGCATGAGATATAGCAAATACCTGGGACTTAGAGGCAAGGGAAAACAAATTCTGTCTACAGTTAAATAAGTAACCATGCAGCAACTGTTGACTTTAGAGTAACTTCACAGTTCCATGGATTTATTGGAGAACAGATTGGTATTATTTCACGAAAAAGCCAGCAAGAGTCCTCAGCTGTGTATCCAGCATCCCGCAAATTAAGTCCTGTTCACACATTTGTCAAAGTATTAAAGCCTGAAAATTAACCCAGTTTAATAGTATCAGTGTCCTATGGTACATACTGCAGTCGTGAAATGCAATGATAAAGGGGTGAGGACCATGGGACATAAACCTCCTCTTTCAATAGCTTTTTACATGCATATAAAAGAAATGGCAAGGCAATTAACAATAACTTAGGTGTCTGGGTCCAAAACACTTATGAGGTTGATCCTATTGACCTTTATGGGACTATCACCTGTTCACTTGCTGATCTCTGAAAATGGTTGGAAATCTGTTTCAAATCACAACCCACAGAAATTCCGCTGTTTGTTTGTTTTTTTTTTTTAAAAAAAAAGAGCCAACAGCAAGGTATCTGAAATCACACAGAGGTGAGTCTCAGCTGGTGCTGCAATGAATTCCCCTAGCTGCATGGACCTCAGCTGATCACGGCCAGTTTATACCAGCTGGGGCACAGAAATGGCTTTGCAGGGCTCAGGGATCATTTTGAATGAAAATGGAGAATAAGTTTGCAAGTTAAGGGTGATACTCTTTTTTATTTCCCATTGTAGAATATAGAGGGATTTAACATTTCAAAAATAACTTTGGGGTGCTCATCTTTGTTTCTAAACCTTTCCAAAAGAAGCTCCCTCTAGTGTCCTTCTTTATCTTCTTTATCCTTGGTGTGAGGGAAACCAAATATACCCCCTCCCTGCCCCAAGCTGACGAAGCCTTCGTTTCTAAAGCTGTTGGTGCAGATCTTAGCCAAAATGGAAATTTGAAAGTCAGGACAGTCCTAAATGTGATAGGATTGTCTGGCAGAGATTTCAGAGGATTATTTAAAAGCTCGAAGGAAAACCATAGGTCTGTGAAAGAGATCCTTTCATAGACAAGTGAAAGATTATACTTGAAATAAGAGATGGCTTTCCAGAAGCGGAAAGCAATTATAAATGCAAGATCCAAACAAATGCTTATTTTAAAGGCTGATGTGAAACTAATAACCTGTTTAAAAGCCTTTCCCTGTTTTTCTTTATTATTTCTTTTCCTGAATCCTTGTGTTTTTGAAGGTACCAGGTCATCAGCACGCCAACGGACTTCTTCATGGTCATGGAATACGTATCTGGCGGTGAATTATTTGATTACATCTGTAAGCATGGACGTGTAAGTACCAGTACCGTGTCAGCCCAAACACTTGTGTGGGAAGAGGATGGTGTTTAGAAGCAAAACGACTGCTAAAGAGAGCGCAGTTAAGGTTAAGGCCCAAAATAGAAGTTGCTTCACAGCAATCCCATCTGGAGTGTCTCGTACCCGACTCACACTAAAGTTGCGTGTGATTTTTTGCAGCGTTCCCTGATGTATTTCGATATGCAAACCAAAATATCCAAGGGAACGTGTTGCTTAGTGCAAGTATTTGGGAAACTAGCATGTTGTTAGAATTTTTAGCGATGAGTTGCCTGTCAACCCCGGCCGTGGTCCAGCAGCAGATTTACGTGTGTGCAGGGCACTGGAGGGGAAGAGCACTTGGTGTGGTCTCTGTCCTGGTCATTTACCTCCCCCTTGGCTCCACATCAGGTTTTTTGAAGACTTTTAAAGGATGTGGCTTATCTGAATAGCATTTTCAAATGTCAGTAATCCTGCTGGGTATAAATCACCTGAGGCGTAGGTTGAGCCCATGAAATGTGATATTATGGTTACAAAGAAAATCACTAGTGTCTGCCCCATGGATGTCCTCATAGACAGGGAGCAATTGCAGGGCAAGGAGATAAAAATGGGATGAAGTGGACATCCAGAATAAGGCTTCAGGTGAAGGATCAGCCCATCATACTTTTTCTCTCTGTGCTATAAAAATCAATGTATTTACTATCAGATTATATTAGTGCACTGGTCGATGGAGATGACTCCATTTGCTTTTCTATGTGCAGTTCTGATTTCCAGCACATTTTACCCATCTGGACCTTTTCAGTGACTAATTTGGATCCTTTCTGAAACTGCAGCCAGAAACTAAGTTTTTCATGAAGAGAGCCTTGAGGAAGTCATTAGTAAAAATAATCAGTCTCCTCATAATTTTAAATATAATTTCTCTAGTATAGTTCATATTTTATAGCTAATAAAGCTAATTAAAATAATCACAATATTTCACCTTTAGCTTTTTTTCCCCCAAGCCATCTGTACATGAGGAATTGCTCCCTGCAGCATCCTCTCTGTGGTGTTTTGTTCAGCATCGATCTACATGTGCTGTATAGCAGAACTGGTCCTGTTGGATCAGCAGCCTTATAGGTGCCACCAATAAGTTGTCCCTGATAGCTCAGCTAAATTTAGGTTTCTGATTTCATCTCTGGGCTATATCACTTGCAAACACTAGCACATTATAAAATGCAAAGGGGGAAATCTGCTTTATTTGCTGCTTCTGGTCACAAGCACGCTGTGATTTTCTCTCTGCACCCTGGGACATTTTGGCTCCTTGCTAAGTCAAACCTTCCCTTGCCAGCTCTGCACGAAGACCAACCTTCAGGACTGTTTCCCCTTGCATCCGTAGGTTGAAGAAGCAGAAGCTCGACGCCTTTTCCAGCAGATTCTCTCCGCAGTGGATTACTGCCACAGACACATGGTTGTCCACCGAGACCTGAAACCAGAGAACGTGCTGCTGGATGCACACATGAACGCAAAGATAGCTGATTTTGGTATGTGACCCCAGCAGCATTCCAGAAATGCAGCCAGCTCCAAGGCGCTTGCTGGAGCGTGTCCGTGTAGCACGCCTTACAAAACCCAGAGCCTGTTTTCCTAACCACTAGCAGTTGCTTTACCTGAAAAGCCCACAGTTATAAACACCATCCTTTTTGCAAAAGCAGGGATTACTTATTGTAGGCTGCTTCTGTACTGGCATTAAGAATGGAGCAGCAAAGTAATTTGCAAATCTTCGCTATGTTTTCATATAATCACCTAATATAAAGATTTAGCTAATTTATGTTTAAGACAGACTCAGTTAATTCCAGGGTGAGCTGACTGCGTGTGGTTTTTTTCATGCATGTTCTCCATACGTTTGGCCACGTGCTCTTGGCCTCGCTTCATTTTACAAATGAGCAGTAACAGGAGTCTTTAAGTGGCATTACCAATTGGGATCCATTGAAATAGCTGGCCTGCCAGCTCGGTCCCGGTGAGTCCTTGCTAGCAGTGACGAATCCTTTTGAAGATTTGCTAATTTTATAACCCCACACAATTCCCATATAAAGTAAGTGCTGTGGGATGAATTATATCTCTTTTCCGCTGTGCACTGTGCTCTGGGATTTGCAACTTAGAGAAGCAAAATTAGCCTGGAGTAAATATTCCTTAGTTGGGCATGAAAAAAAAAATAATAATTTGCAAATCAGCTGAAAGGAGTCTATCTAAATTATGTCAACAGTTCCCCTCCGAAGTTCCCCCTCCACCTGCTATACCTCTCCTCCTCTGTGTGATGCAGAGTCCTCTTGTTTTTAGGATTGTCCAACATGATGTCAGATGGCGAATTTCTACGCACCAGCTGTGGTTCCCCAAATTATGCAGCCCCTGAAGTCATCTCTGGAAGGTAGGACGTTCCACTTCTAATCAGAGCCTACGTGTGCACATGGTCGTTAAATTTGTTCTTGGAACTGGAAACAGCTTTGCACTTCTAGTAAAAGCAGCTCTATCCTTCTAGCCTGGATTTTATGTTTGGGTGAATCTACTGGCCAAAATCTGAAAGTTTTCTTGATTATTACAGTTCTTAATAGCTGTAAACAAACCATGTTTTGCTAAAGATGTTTACTTTGGAGGAATTATTAATAGCAGATGTTGACTGTTTATATTGCTAATTAAGAAGGGTGAAAATTACTCTTTGGATGCAAATGCTGAGGTTTCAGATGCAAAGGGTTTTCCGAGCTACCACCTTCTCTCCTGCCCACCTGTAATATAAACACAGTGTTAGTGAGGAATACCATTCACTAAGAAACATCAGGAAGAACTTTAATCACTTTGCTACATTGTTGAACTCTTGTACTGAAAATACTTGCCTTCTGGTCCCTTAAGCTAGGGATTTTGGTCGTGACAGTAGGTTCCACCATCATAACTTTGTTTCGAATTGGTGAATTGAATTGACAAACCTCCAGTGTGGTTGCATCTCTCAGCGTGCAACATCTGCACAGCACATGGCACGTTGAACGCACACTGCAAGGGTGAGTCAGACTTCACCATGTTGACACAAAGTGTTACCTCCTGTATTTTACTGTCAGGAACCTAAGTTACGTAGAATTCACTTATTTCTCTAACTCTCTCTGTAACAGCATAGCAAGGATTGCAAATACAGTTTTCAAATTTTCAGTCGTCTGTTTGGCCCTTCAAACTGCCCATCTCATCTGCCCCATATGTTTGAATAGCCCTTTGCATGAGCATTAGTTTTCCTAATCCAGCATATTTTTGCCTATAACTTTAGTTTCTGAATGCAACATTTTGTTCGAAGTGTGTTGCAGTGATTATGATTACTTTATCCCTGTTTACACCAGCGCAAGTGTTGGCAGAGTATCCTAGGAATTAGACCAGCATCCAAAAACCCAGTTGTGTGACTACACTTCTACATGCAAAAGCAAGTAAATCCTCATTGTCAAGAGGGGGACAAAGCCAGAAACTCTACCATGATTCCAAAAAAATAATGATATTATTTCCACGCCTTTTTCAGTAAAGGCCAGCAGCACAGTTTGTATTGGAGACAAGGCACATGGCAGATTAACAAGTCCCTGCAGTCCCAGTATGCTGAGCCTGACTGTTCCAAGGATACAAGCAATACATTATCAAGAAAAGTAAGAAAGAAAACCAAAACCAAACCTACACATTGCGTTTTTCACCGGCTACTGCTGCAGCCCTCCAGCATCAGTACCGCTTACAGTGTCAGTGATAAGCATCACTGGTTTATACCCCTGATTTATACCCCTGGTTAATGCCAAGCTGCCCTCTTGTGAAAGCTCTAGCAGCATACGAGAACTGCGTTCATGGGGGAGAGGCATGATCCACTGTAGCTGCTGCGGGGTGAATGCCTTGCCTGTGGGTGTGCGGGCAGGGGTGAGCTGGTTCCCAGCTCCTGCTGCCTGTGCTGGGTAGAGTACAGAAGCAGTAGACCGTGACAGGTCAGCTTTCAGTCATAAAAGTGCATCTCATTTGTGTTTGAAAGTCCAGCCAACTGCTCAGGCAATGCAGTTATCAGCAAAAGAATCAGGCTTCCTATCTCTTGGAATCAGGCATGGAGGTAGGAGCAAGAGGGCATCTAACTAATTGTCTGTATTCCCAGAACGACTTTGCTGCTGTCCCTGGCCTCAACAGGGCAAGTCTCACCCTTGGACAAGCAGAGCTGGAGTTTTGGTGGTGTTCAGAGAATGGCCGTGTGCATGAGTGGTGCTTTTTGTACCCCAGTGTGCCTATGGTGATGCTTTTCGGGAGGAGCAAGAGCAGGATGCTGAGGTTTCATAAGCAGACTTCTGTAGTTCCGTTTCAACCTCTGGGCTTTGGTAGGGTTCTACACACCAAGGGTAAGCTCTGCCTCTCAGAATCTCTGAGAAAGCATCAGTTGTAGCTAAAATAGATAAATTGAGCAAGCAAGCAGCAGCAAAACCTGTGTATTTGGGGTGTCCCAACTTGATGATGCGAGGGAGCATGTTAGCAGCTTGTCGGAAGCAGGAGCACATGCATACCAGCACACAAACTTCAACTGAAAATAAACAGAGATACAGTATCTGCTGCTGTTTAGTCTGCCTCGCTGAATGAACAGAAATTACTGGCTGAGCGCTTGGGGTGAAGGAGCAAACAGCCTGGCAGAGCTCTTGGAAATGTAGAGATTTGCTTTATGGAGAGTCTGGCAGAGACAGGGATGTACACGGCTGTCCAGAGGAGCGTGGGAAGCCCGTGCCAGCTCTGCCATGTCATTTCCCCTTGTCCCTGAGTGATTTTGGCTTAGGTGGGTTTGGTTGGGGGTTATCTGTGTGAGCAGCCCGGGGTGGGCTACAGCTCTGGCCCCAGTAGAGCTGGCAGCGGGTCTCCAGCTTGCCCAGTGGGACCTGCACCCCGGCTAAGGAGAGGTGGATGGGTGGGTGACACCCTTATCCTGCCCTTGCCTTCACCAGGCTGTACGCTGGCCCGGAGGTGGACATCTGGAGCTGCGGCGTTATCCTCTACGCCCTTCTCTGTGGCACCCTGCCTTTTGACGACGAGCACGTCCCCACCCTCTTCAAGAAGATCCGGGGAGGTGTGTTTTACATCCCTGAATACCTCAACCGCTCCGTTGCCACTCTCCTCATGCACATGCTGCAGGTTGACCCCCTGAAGCGAGCAACCATCAAGGACATCAGGTCAGCCCAGGTGGGATGGGGTGGGCTGGCTGTGTCTGGGGGGCTCCGGCATACCAGTGGCAGAGGATGGTGGCTGTCCTGGGGGGTCCTCTGCAGGCAGATGGGCAGGAAGTAGTCAACCAATCCAGCTAGCTTTTGTCCCAAGATTCAAGGAGCACTCCTGCACCCTTCTGTGCTGATGGAGAGGTGGGTGCTGCTGGCTGGCAGTGGGTGATGATGAACAGGGTGATGATTATATAAATATGTATATATATATGATGCTTTTATATTGCATTATAAAATAGCCTCAAAAATCTCTTAATAGTCCTTAGCAAAACTAGCTGTATTATGCAATAATCCTAAGAACTTAGTATCTATCAGATATTTTTCATTATTTCAAGACCACCTCTCCCTGAGTACCAGTTCAGAATAAGAGGCTAATCATTGTACTTAGTGTCTAGCTAATGAAAAATGGGGAGAAGCATAAGAATCACTAACTTAACCTGTAAATATCAGATATAGTTTGCAGTGTGAGCAAATGGTTCATCTCTAAATGCAGTGTAGTTTTCTCTCTAGTCAATGAGTGCAGTGCCCATGAACCTTTTATCTGCATGCATCATGGTGGAAATTCAAGGTAAAGGAAACAATTTTATGGATTTAAATAGAAAATGGGGGGGTTTAGATTAGATATCAGGAAGAAGTTCTTCATGGAGAGAGTGGGGAGGCACTGGGACAGGTTGCCCAGAAAAGTGGTGGATGCTCCATCCCTGGCTGTCTTCAAGACCAGGCTGGATGAGGCTTTGAGCAACCTGGTCTAGTGGAAGGTGTCCCTGCCCATGGCAGGGGGGTTGGAACTGGATGGTCTTTAAGGTCCCTTCCAACCCAAACCATTCTGTGATTCTATGATTCTATAATTGGCCTCTTCAGCAAATATTTGTGCCTGCAGAAATCATTACAAGTTCATGGCTGGGAGTAGGACTTCAAAATTCTCACTATCTGAGCCATATTAGAAACATTTTGTAAAACTGGAGCCCAATACACATTTTACGAAATTTATAGTAATCATTACATCCAGCTGTTGTGCTAAGCATATGCATAAATGTTAGAAGGACTTTCAGGAGCTCTTAGGTTTTTAATGCATTTGCGATAGTTAGTCTTAATTCAAATAAACCCAAGTAAAATGCTTTTTATTTCTTAATTCCTTATGACTAGAGGATTTAATTACATGTTAGAGCAGCAGCACATGTGGCCAGATACAGTTGATAAGTAGAACCTATAGACAAGGCTCTCTATGGCATTTAGCCAGTAATCAAAAAGCGTGAGCATCTAAGTGCTGAAGTCTTACCTCAGAGCCAAGCGAGCAAGCAGCCGTGTTTGCAGAGCATCATTGCTGTTGCAATACTGGGGGTGCTGTGCTGGTCTGGGTTGAGCTCCCCAGTCTGCAGCTGAGGATTACTCAGCTGGACCAAGTGAGGGGCTGGTGGCAGTGGTTGCCCCCGCTTGCCTTCCTCAGAGCTCACCGCAGCTCCTCTCTGCCTTTCCCCAGGGAACATGAGTGGTTTAAGGAGGAGCTGCCCAGCTACCTGTTCCCAGAGGACCCTTCTTATGATGCCACTGTCATCGACGATGATGCGGTTAGGGAAGTTTGTGAAAAGTTTGAATGCACGGAGTCGGAGGTGATGAACAGCCTGTACAGTGGGGACCCTCAGGACCAGCTGGCAGTGGCTTACCACCTTGTCATCGACAACCGGAGGATCATGAACCAAGCCAGCGAGTTCTACCTCGCCTCCAGCCCCCCCACCGGCTCCTTCATGGACGACAGTGCCCTGCACATCCCTCCCGGGGTGAAGCCGCATCCCGAACGGATGCCGCCGCTGATAGCAGACAGCCCCAAGGCGCGATGTCCTTTGGACGCCCTCAACACCACGAAGCCAAAACCCCTGACCGTCAAAAAGGCCAAGTGGCAC
The DNA here is from genome assembly GCF_000690775.1 of Eurypyga helias. Classification (NCBI taxonomy): domain Eukaryota; kingdom Metazoa; phylum Chordata; class Aves; order Eurypygiformes; family Eurypygidae; genus Eurypyga; species Eurypyga helias. Next base: position 15,275 of record NW_010257379.1, read on the forward strand.
CTGGGGATCCGCAGCCAGAGCAAACCCTATGACATTATGGCCGAGGTGTACCGTGCCATGAAACAGCTGGACTTCGAGTGGAAGGTAGGGAGCGCGGTGCTTCGTGGTGGTGCTCAGGGGTCTTTTTCTCATGAGCTGAATTGCTCAGGGAGGTTAGTAAGAGTGGTTACAGCCCCACTTGTTTCCAAATAAATGCACACACCTTGCGATCATCCCTGTTACTTCTCATTAGTACAAACACACTGCATTAAGAAGCTAGCTGTGGTTCAATATTTGTGTGTGTTTATGACGTGAAATAAGAGTTTTCTTTCTGAATGCTCTAAGCCTCTGCCTGGAAAGGTGATTCTACCTCATTTAGCTGTGGGGTTAAGAGGAGGTGGTCACATTTCTAATTTGAGTGGTTAATTCCTTGCGAGGTCACCTTGAGTGCTCCTGAGCAAAGTAACTCTCTATTTCTCCTTGGGTCCTAGCAGTCGTGCATGCTGAAATGGCACGATACGCATCTTCTTAAAAGATGCACAGGTGAGAGGTGGGGGGAACTTGGGGAAAAAGAGTTTGTACCATTGATGTGGTGGCATTTTCCTCAGTGGAGGTGGAGCGGTGCTCATGGACCAGATGTGCTTTCAGATACTGCTTCCCTGGTTTACGGCTCAGGTCTTGAAGCTTGATCTAAACGCAGATGACAGTTTTTACTTCAGATATTTCTACAGAGCTACACAGCATTTAGTCACAATCTTTTCAAAGTCCGATTAATCAATCCCTAAGTTAGCCCTTAATATTTTCTCCTGAGCCTGATTCCCTAAATCTCAGTGCAGTCGCTGATGTGAGCTCTCCTGACTCATGGCCCTTCGCAGCAGCCTCGTGCAAGCATCAGGAGCAAGGTAAGGAGAATTTCAGCCCAGACCTTCATCACCAGAGAAGATACCCTCCTTTGCCAAGTAGTGACCAGAAACCTGATTTTACTGCACCAGCCAGGAGATGGACTGTCTCCAGATGCGTATGCCTACACCAGCCAGACACACTTGTTAGCTGCATGGTTTTAGAGAGAGAGAACAAACCTGGTGTATTTCTGGTACAGCTTCACAAACCAAGTCAGCCCAACATCTTCGTGTAGGCAGGAGAGCTTATTTTGTACAAGGAGATTTCACAATAGCCTTTCCCACCCTAAGAATAACTTCAGATGCGACTCTTCATCGAAATAGCTTTCCCATCCATGCAATTGCTTTGTAAATATAGCACAGAGAAAAGATCTCATTGCAAATGAGATGCAGCAGATTGTAGGGTGGGAAGCAGCGAGAGAAAACACACAGCTCAAGGCTGATTCATGAACACTGAATTTAGCTGTGCCGATGGGAGAGGTTCCTCTCCCCAGCCTGGCCGGGTTTCACGGGCACAGTCCTCATACACAGGTCCACGAGTGGGTTTTTAGGCTCATGTGGCCATTGCTGCTGGTGAGGAGGAGCAAACATCCGTTTGGTTCTTGGCAGATGGGTCATGACAGCTTTGTCTACCAGTAGCTGGGGAGTCAGAGCCCTAAGAAGCATTTTTAAAGATAGGAGGAAATAGGCTATGAAGCTGTTTGCTTAATCTTATAGGCATTGTTCTTTCTAGAAGCTGTGGTTTTTCTCAGAAGATGTCTTGCTAGTATTTAGAAAAAAAATAAGGGAAGAAGTGTTCTTCTTGCTCCCTTGAACCTTACTCCTGAAAGCAAGCTTCCTGTTGCAGGTGGTGAACTCCTACCACCTCAGAGTGCGCCGCAAGAACCCGGTGACGGGCAATTATGTGAAGATGAGCCTGCAGCTCTACCAGGTCGACAACCGCAGCTATCTCTTGGACTTCAAAAGCATCGATGGTAAGCGGGAAAAGGTTGCAACGAGAGATGCAAAACACATAAAAAGGCAAGTTTGGAAGTTAAAAAAAAATAATTTAAAAATCGTTCTTTGCATTTTCAAATGCTCATGCAGCTGTTTCAAGTCAGCGAACGCCTTCTTGATCCATTGTTCTCCACTAGTGTCACTAGTTCCTCGCCAAACATGCGTTGCAAATGCCAAATTAATGCCACCTTCTCTTTTTCCTTTCTATATTCCAGACGACGTGATGGAGCAGAGGTCCGGTTCGTCCACGCCACAGCGCTCCTGCTCTGCCGCCGGCTTGCATCGGCCGAGGCTGAGCATCGATGCCGCCGCGGCTGCCGAGTGCCAGTCGCTGATGGGCTCCCTGAGCGGCTCCTTCGTCGGCAGCATCCCCACGGTGACGCCGCGCCTGGGCAGCCACACCATGGACTTCTTTGAGATGTGTGCCAGCCTCATCATGGCCCTGGCTCGCTGATGGGTGGCACCGAGGCACCGGTCCCTCCGCCCATGGTATTGCACTGTGAGGTTCTGGTCCGGCTTGTCTGTTCCACATTTCTTCTGCGTCATTTCTCTTCCTCCGCCCCCACCACTGCACAGCCTGTGACACAGAGCCACTTCCAGACCCAAAACATATTCCCCTCTAACAAGGCACTGAGGAAATTAAGAATAACTTCATTTCACTCGTTATACCGTGGTGAAATGTATCCGATACCCTTTTTTTCCACAGTGAGCCAAATGGGAAATGTTGGCATGACTGTCAAGTAGTAAATCTTATCGCTGAGTTTTTGGAAAACACCTCCCTCCTGGTCCATCCTGAGTTAGTGGGGCTGTGGCCAAGCTTTCTGTGATGTAGGTAGCTTGCAGTCAGGTTGATATTGTATCCCATTGGCTGCACAGAGCAGCGGCAGGATGGTCTGAGCCAGGTCAGGGGGTCGCCCAGGAGCAACAAAACAGCGGAGGGGCTAGTGAAGGAGCTCTGCAGCATCCGCACCCGGGTGCCAGCAGGGTGCCAGCCTCTGCTAACACTTTCCTCCTCAGACAAGCAGCTGCTTAGATGCTCTGCGCTAGTGCAATATGCCATCCCTCCCCTCTGTTGTTTTATCTTTGCTAAAGACTGGGGGGAAAGGTGAGGTGTGCTGAGGCCCTGTTGCAAACCTGCCATGGGAAAGCCTCCACGTGGCATGTCTTTGCAGAGGAGTGGCCCATGGGATGCTTTCCTCCTCCTAAGAGCCCCAGACAGCACTGACCTCACTGCGTTCAAAGGTGAAGCTTGCTGGCCTTTTCTCCAGCCCTTGTCACCCCGCTCCAAGCCGCTTACCCTCCCCTGCCTCACCGCCAGCTCCAGCAGCCGGATCCCAAGCAGGATTCCGATGAACCACCGAAGGAAAGCAGGATGCCAATGAACCACCCAAAAACCTGGTGCTCTGCCCACCTCACCCAAGGATGGGGATCATCGCTGCCAGGAAGAGCCAGCAGCACCGTGCAGCTCCAAAGCATTTACCTCTCACCTTTCCCGCAGGAAGCTGTCGACAGTTGTCACCACCCTAAACTCGCCACCAAATCTGCTTTCCCTGCCCTCACCCCCACCCCAGCAGCTCCGCGCTGCTGGAGACGCTTTTCATGCCGAAGGGCTCTCCTGTCCCACCGCTGCTCGCCGGACTGCGACCGTCACCACTCCGCTGATAAGGCAGGGATATCTGAATTCAGAGTTTTACTGTTTCTTTACTACTGGCTATCTGAAGGATAGGATTTTATTTTTTAAGACAAACTACGGGGTTTTTTAAGGTTAAATTCTTGTTATTCAAGGGTAAGCTCTAATGCATGTGTGACTTCTTTGTTTAAAAGAATTTTTTTTTTTTGTTACATAGGCTTAACCTTATGGGCAGCGTTGGCATCTGCTTGGCTTTGCTGTGGTATGTAATTCCATTTAGTTGATTGTGAAGGAACATAGTAGTCTAATCAGTCAACAAACGCTTTATGAAAACTTTTTGCCAAAAAAATCCTGGGTGGGGTTTTTTTTTTAATTTTTTTTTGTTTTAAGAAACAAAGCAAAGGTGAACTTTTGCTGGTCCCAGGTATGTGCTCATTCAATTTAAAAAAAAAAAATCTTTAATCCATCTTTTTGATAGCTTGTTACGACCCATTGAGGTTTTTTGCTACGTTTTTTTGTACAGTTGCACTTTAATTTATACTCTCTGCAGGCTTCTATGAGAAGCAGGGACGAGAACGACACATTAAGCCTTTTGTACTAATCATTTTAGGTAACGAAGACAAATACGGGATATTTTTGCCATCTACTGGCAGTTAAATGGACATTTTCAGCTTGAAGTCCCTTTTGTTTTTTAAAACACAAAATTGCCTTACTTTTGTTACAGATTATGCTTGGATTCTCACTAATGTGACTTTACAGCTCCAGTTTTTTCAGAAGCCGCACAAAGTAGAAAGCTCCAAAAAATAATAGATCAGTTTTGCTGTTACGTTCTCGTACAGTAAATCCAGCACAGCAGTGGTTGGATTACAAACCCGGCAGCACAATTTTGTTGTTAAAAGAAATACTGGGAATATTTGTAGTATTCCTAGGTTTTGTAACGAGGTTTTTATTATATTATCATTATGAAATAAATACGCTGGGGTGGAGGATGCGTTTGGTACTGTGCCTGGTGGCTATCGGATGATGCAAGTCTCCAGTGCTGTGGTGTGAGCGGGTCATACCTGGTGAGGATGGAGAATCCAGACTCCTGTATGCCAAAAAAAAACCCAAAACCACCCCAGAGCCAAAGCTGAGCAGCAGCCAGGTCTTTAGCAGCTTTCGGATCAATGCTGAGACATGAGCAAATGCTGAGCAAAAAGCCCTAAATGTGTTTTGGTGCTGGAGATAAGCCCCTTTGGAAAGGGCAGCTGAGCAGGCGTAGAGACAGGCATTAATTTCCATCCAGGAAATAGGTACGAGTGTCCATACCCCCGCCGTGAAATGTATTTGAAATGTAAAAGGCTGTTTAAAATCATCACTCTAAATTGAGCCTCTTGCCAAGTCACTTGTCCTGGAAACACGTAGCCCAGTCGATAAGGGGCCGGTGCGTTAGATTTAATCTGTGGTTCAGAGGCATGTAGATTTACAGATGTCTTGCCTTAAAATGACATTTGTCCTCTGGGATTTCCTACCCAGCAGAACTAATAGTATTAAAGAGCAGCAAATGCTCTTGGGAGGAAGTACTTGCTTCCTGGAGGCAGCTGGGATTTTTAGGTGGTAGGATAAGCCCTTGTGGCACTTGGCCTCTTCCCAGAGCCATGCAAACTTTAAATCATATGGATCTGCAAAACCAGTGCAGGCAGTTAAGAGTGGCTCAGCTTTCCGTATGGATAGACACAAAGAGGTGAAGCAGCTTTCCTGCTGGGTGTCAGCAGAGGCAGGGCTGAGAGAAGAACCGGTGGCAGTACCTCTGTGATGAGCACATTGGATTAAACTGACCGGTACAGCCTTACCCAAATCCACACCGCATTTTGAAATATTCTGAGAAGTTTCACTTCTTTTTTTTTTTTTTTTTAATTTATTTAACCTTCAAATAGGCTGTTTTCTGATTCCCAGCTGCAAAGAAGCTGCTGACCTCCGGTTACATTTTCCAGAGGCAAAGTTTAACTTTTACACTGTTACACTGTGGTCAGGGTTTGGGGTGTTTTTTTTGAGTTATGCTAGTACACGCATGAGCATCAGGAAAAGCAGGGTAGACATATATTTGAACTACAGAAACTTGAATTACTCCAAGTGCAATTCTTCAAAAGCCACTGGACAGCTGTGCTTTGCAAGCCACAAACTCACCCACACTTTGCTTCAGCCTGAGAGGGAGAGAGGCAAAAATGCAAAGGATATAGAGCTCAGGTGGGCTCCAGCATGAACCTCCAGCTCCTGGATGAGTTAATTCAGAAATAGCTTTTAATGTTCTAGTTAGCATATATATATATATATATATAAACCGTAGGTAGATCCCTGTCATTGGCCTCTCAGTTTTATTTGCCCAGCCGGGTAGGTGTGTGTCGTGGGTGCTTGCCATTGCACACCCCAATCCCATGTGAGAGGACCCAGAGAAAAGGGGATGATATTTTTACACCTTCTTCGAGGTAAAGCCCATGAGTAGCTTAGCTGACCTCATCGGACCCAGCGTGGCCTTGTCCGCGGAAGGGAGGAGCGGTGGCTTTGGGAGCCATGCGCATCCCACCCTCCCCAGCTGAGGCCCCGGTGCTGACAGGACTTGGGGCAGTTTTTATGTTCAGAAGTCAGAGCTGGTCAGCAAAGGCAGCAGGAGATTTTTTTTTTTCTTCTGTTTAAGGGGTCAGAAATGCATCTTCAGCAGGTGTGTCCGATCCCACATACCCAATACAGGGGTCTGTATGGGCAGTGGTGTTAAAAAATGAAGCAACTGGGTAGTATCTGTTGTATATACTTTTTTTTTTTTTTGGTGAGCATAATGCCATTCGTATTGGAATAGATGAAGTTCAAACAAAATAACCATTCTGTCTGCTCCTTTTCATTTTACTGCTCTTTACCATCAGTCATCTTGCGTGCACCCATGTAGAAGGAAGAGGGACCTATATGCAGGACGAGAACTCGTGCCTTCGACATACATTAGGCCTGCTGGAAGTTGCAGCTTTATTCCATGAGGTGCACAAATCCCCCAGCTTATGCAGAATTCCACCGGTGAGACATGCAGGCCGTGTTCCTAAATACTTGAAGTACCATTTGTTGTACAATTATTTGGTCTCCCCTTTTTTACTGGGTGAGAAGAGAGGTGGGAGAAGAATCGCACATCCATCCCTTTGGATGAGCCAAACAAATCCCCACTCCAGCTCCTGCAGTATTTGAGTGGAGAGTTTTTGGGTCTGTTTTTGTTTTGGGTTTATGATGGACCTACTAGAGTCACCTTTTTTAGGATCTTACTTTTGTATGGGCTTTCCATTTAATGCTTTGCTTTGGCTTCCTTAGCCTTTCCCTTATATATTCCTTTTCATCATTCACTTATAAAAAAAGAGTTTCCTGTACTTTTGAATTTCCAGTCTGCCTCTTGGACATGAAGTTAAGGATTCATTCAGAGGTACCCCACTCCCATGCCTGAGAAAAGAGCTGGTTTTCAGAATTCCCACATCCTACCTGTTGACCACCACTGATTTTTGCAGAGAGCGAACCTGACATTGCATGTATTTGATGCACATCTCTGCTCATTTTGATCATCAAAATTAGGAGAGCTGGAGGGTAAATCAGAGCTCTAGCTGCAAAGCATGGTTACACTTTCGGTGTTACAAAAAGTCTGTTTTCAACACAAGCCTTGAAATCCCTGCTGAAGCTGCCTTAATTTAAAAATCAAAGTTTATTTGTAAGACTCATCTCTGTTGTTTGGTTTATTTTGTTTGTTTGTTTTTTTAAAAGTTTTGAGATGGTTTATTTATCCTCTTCTCACAAAGCTGTGAAGTAGATACTGTAGACATGGTGATATTTATTTTTGTTGTTGACAGCATGTTCGTGTGTTCGGTATCATATTATATTCACGTGTTTTGTACTTCAGCGCATTTGTTGGGGGGTTTCGTTTCTTTCAGAGCACAAAGCAAAACCGAATTCCAGGATAACTCTAGTGTCTATGGCTCAGCATCTTTGGGCAGACGAAATTCAGCTCTGTGAGAGACATGAACCAGGGTAGTCCATTGCAATTATTTTTTCGTACTATAAGGAGTATTTATGATTGATGATATTACGTATTTATGACTTTTTTTTTGTTAAAATACTGAATTTTAAAAAGCTCTGAGTATAAGCATCCTTCAAACATATTATTAACATGAAGCTCAGAAAAAAATACCAAGCTGTTTAAATACTCCATCCTTCTTGGCATTTTGTATTTTGTCAATTGATGGACTGGAGAAGGGGGTGGGGGTTTTTTTCCAGTTAATTGCTTTAGTACTTTCTGGGTGTAGCTGTTGTGGAAGAGTGCAGAGCCTAGGTTCAGTTTTGACCTTTGTGCAAGTAACTGTGCATTAGATAATCACAACGAAGCCTTTTACCTTCCATTTATGGTGTGGAAAGTGTTCCTCGGTGTACTGCACTGCATGTGATAGCTGTCTCCATGGTTGACATTTGCACTTTAATAAACTCAGAGATGAAAAGAGGCAAGAGCAACAAATCCTTACAACTTACTTCTCGCGCAGTTCCTTTTTGCAGGCTGGGGTTGGCTGATAGTTTCCCTCTGGAGATGTTCCCAGCACATCCCGGCTGTGGCACCGTGGATGCCCCCAGGGCTTGGGGGGAGCGAAGGGGCAGGAAGGGGGGTTTAAAATATGTACATGGATAACAGAAGCAGCTTCCCCAACCCAGAATATACACCATGAGTGAGGCCCAAAGGTTCTCTTCTGTATTAACATGCCACCAGCAGAGCTGATGGAGCTGTGCTGAGACAGAACTTGACTTCTTACGCAAAAACACAGAAGCTTTTTTAAAGATACTGTGCAAAAATTTCTTTTTTTTTTTTTTCATTGCAGGAAAGGTGTTTGGGATGGAACTGGGGACTTAGCTTGTATACGCCAGTGATGCAGAGGGATGTAAATCCAGGCAAAATACAAAGCTGCAGTAAGTGCTCCAGTTTCATCGCTTTCCACCCTCTCCTTTTTACACAATTTTTGTGGCACAGAATCAGCTTCTAAGAAATTTCAGTTCTCTCTCAGATTTAGCAAGTCAGAACAGGTATGGTGCTGATGTCCATTTTGAGAAGGAACATGGAGAACAGGATTTAAAATTCACATGCGAATTACTTTGTTTTGACTGTTTAAAATGTACCAGCAAGGCTATAAAAGAAAAAAAGGAAGAATTTAATTTCCTGACCAATATCTTGACCTAAATATAGCCAACCTGTGCTTTAATTGAGGAAATCTAAGTCTCTATGTGTAAAGCATTTTCATATTGTCTTGAGTCATCCCCTACCAAGGGCTTTCGTTCTGTACATGCATTGGAATCTGTCCATGAAGAAAAACAGTTTTAAGTGCATTGCAAGGCGTCCTCACATTAAGTCAGCTGCCAGCGCCTGTGCAGAAGTTTGTGTTTTGCCTCAAATTTGGTTGCAACCCCGCAAGGACTGTGCGTAATTGCACCGGGATTGGGTCCCAATCACATATATCATAGAATGTATTTGGAAATTTTTTTTTAAAAATTTAATTTAAAAGAAAAAAAAATCAGCTTGTTAAATTACATCCTTGGAAGACAAAAAGGAACTAGCACATGTGACTAATACAAGATTTGCCTGTAGTGCTTACAGACTGTGTAATTAATAGACTTCAGGAGTTATGAGCTAGTGCTGGATGGGGAGAAGGATGAGGAAGGAGTCAAGGAACTGGGTGTTTTCTTCACAGGATCAATCCTAAACATTGCCATGGAAAAAGATCTCTCCCCAGGTTAACCGTCTCCACAGCTTCCATTGGGACAATTCTCCACAAAGGCTGCAGGTGAAGGACATAGTGCACGTCCCAGCCTGCTCTGCAGCCAAACATGCACTTCAGCTCCCCGAATTCTCCCTCTCCGCTGGAGAAGTCTAAATATTTGGGCTGGCAAGGCTGCAAAGCTGCGCATGCTTATAGAGGATTGTTTTATTTATTTTTTTTATTGCAAGGATGGATGCAGGCCAACGCACTTAATAGTAACCACATGGTAAAATAAATAAGAATGCCTGTATAGACTTAAAAGTAAATGTTAAATATTTGCTCTGTTTTTTTCTGCTGTCTTCTATGCCAGCTTTGAAATGGCCGTGTGGCAAACAGCCCTTTTATTTTGCTGTGTTTTCTTAAGCCTGGAACATTTAATAATTTTTAATTAAATCATCTACGTTTTTAGGTTATTTATGAGCAAACTGATACAGGCTCTTAAAAACGTGCCAGGGAGGGGCAGAAGCTGTACACTACAGCAATATTTAGCGTTTTTTTCTTCCGAAGTCATGTAAAAACCCTATCCACATATTTCTGCTTTTGAGAAGGTGTCCTTGGATACACCGAGGAGAAGCCATTAGCAATTTATATTTCTCTTCCTACATTTAGGAGCATTTTTCTTAAAATAAGCAATCATCCTCCAGGCCCACAGTGGAGAACAGCCTGAACACAGGGGCAACTGTTGGATAACTGCCTGCCGCTGCCAGTCGGGGAGAGCCAGAAGTCAGCCTTTACATATCTCAGATGCCTAAGTTAGCTTACAAAAATAAAGAAAATTTTGACTGAATGCTTTATTTACGCTCTTTTAAGGTTTTTTGGAAAGAAATAAGTCAAGTTTTCCACTATTTTATATATTTAACCCAGCAAGAGTTGCAGTACCTACTTCTTGTCTCAATACTTTTGTCAAGCCCAAAACCAGATCAAATTTATATGGTTTAATTTTAAACAGCAAATCTTTTGGGGACTCTTTGCAATTCCAGCACCTAAACCAGACAGTAATGAGTTGGAGTAACTAAACTGCACAATTTTTTTCATGCAAATGCAGAAATGTTACAGCTGTTTCAAAGCTGACCAACAAGGTACTCCAAAAAGGGAGAAATCCTCAAAATAACTAATGTTGCACTAATCAGTGAAGACATGCCGTAAGTAGCAGATGAAAAAAGGAAACAGCTCTTTCATGTTTAACAGTGTAAATGTAAAAAATATCAAACTTTATTTACATTGGCATCATGAGTCCACAGTTGACCAACATGGGCTTGCACGGACACGGGAAGCTTAAAAGACACCTTCAGGGATGCTGCGGGGTAGAGCAGCTCTCAGGGCAGTTAGTAGTGTCTGTCTCAAAAAAAAGAAAGTGTCACAGCAATGGGCACTAGGAGGTTCATTTGTATCAATTATGCATGAGCATGCAAGGAAATGATATTGCAGCAGGGAATTTAAGGGTGTGTTTTGGCAAGGCAATGCACACCGAGTGGCCCATGTTTGCAGCAGATGTGAATTAATATGGCATATCTGAAGGCAGTCAAGGATCTCTAATTTATACAAGTCATGACTGGACGGAGCTTTTTTTAGCTGCGTTTGGACTGGAAACCTGTATAACAGCAGACTAAAACTGGAAATACTTATTTAATATTTAATATTGGCTGTTTACATTAAACTTTTCCTGCCTTCAGAAGTTTTAAGTATATTTCTCCAGATCTGAGATATCTATACACAGGAAGGAGAAGAAAATATGCATCATCATAAATAAAATCTGAGTTTACCTGAAGTTCAAATGCTTCACTAGAACATACCCATCTGAGAGAAGGGAGGAAAAGAAGTAGTAAATTAGTAAACTCCTGAGCAAATAAAAGACGCAGTGGCTAAGCACAAAGAACATACTGTTGCTTACCCCTCAAAACTGGATTGAAAAGCGACCCCCGCCCCCAGTACCAGAGACTTTCTGCATACTTACATCTGCCCTCCGAATTGCGGCAAATCACTGCGTTGCCCTCCGTGACATCGATAACGTCCAGCTGTTCTCCAGCTGTGACCGGGAGATCAACTCTCCTCTTACTGGGGACTGAGCACTCCGCAGTGGCTGTGTTGATGACCTTGATCTCCTTATCATACTGCAGAGAAGAAATAAAAAGCATGAGTTAATTATAGGCTCCCGTGCCACGTCCTTAAGGGCAGTGGGGAAGGATGGAGAGAAGAGATCTAAGATGGGTCATGAGGCTTTGCTTGGGGCTGAAGAGAGGGGAAAAGAACCCAGCAACACCCCCTGATGAAGATCCCAGATTAGAGGAGAAGGCAGCAGGTCAGTTGGACAGCTCTCCCAGAACAGATGAAGACCAACAGCTTTCCACCATGCATCTCTCAGCATGACTCATGGCTGCTCTCCTCTGACACAGCTAATTTTCTAACGAGAGACACATACTTTAAATGTTTCTCTAAAAATCTTCTCTTCTTTTTCCATCTTCTTGCTTTTTTCTGCATTGCTCTTCTTGACTTTGAAGATATTTCTGCAGAGAGATACACAAACTTCTGAGCTCTGTTTAAATAACCCCTGGCATATTGGGAAACGCAACCCAGAGCCTAAGTCTCGTCTTGCCTTCAATGAACTCTTGGAAGAGCAAAACACACCTCTCACATCGCTATTTTTCATGAGAAGATGAATATACAACTCAAATCTGTTGGTGAGCATAACTTGAGCCATTCTTTATCTCCACTTGGAATAACTGTTTTCTCTGTAAGCAACGTGGGAACAAACAAACTCTCTATCGAGTGTTTCAAATCAGTTGTGATTTTATAGAAGTCAACAATTCACTTTTCCCCCAGCAATTTGTCTCCTTCTAGTTTTATTTATAGTCAGACACAAAGGGTCCCCAGATAGCTCTCATCCTGAGTCATTTATGGAAGTGGGGCTTGACACAGCTTGATTTTTGTTGCTTTTTTAGCACATGGAGGAGAAAGTCACCCAAGCAGACAAATGGCTGTTCATGCTGTGGCATTCCCCTGGGTATGGAGATACCAGTCTTTCTGGTTTGTACGTGACATTCCTGAATTTTTAAAATAAGATGTGAAAAAACCAACAACAACAAAAAAACCCCTTTTGCAACAAATTATTCACCCTGGCTAACTTTCATGCACTTAAAATTAAGAGGAGGGGAAACAAGTGGGACAAGAGATTCCTCCTTGGCAGTCTCAGCCTGCAGGACCTGTGATCTCTAAGGAACAGATGAAATTCCATCAGCTTCCTGACAGTCTGTAAAATGATATGCATGACTGTGCATTGCAACAAGCGCTGTTTGAGCAACCCCATGCAGGAACTCTGTGGTGAGAACCCAGAAAACAGATCTTTGATTAGCATTTGTTTGAAGTCTCAGGTATTGAGTCATGAAAAAAGCTCATTGCAATGCCCACTTTTCTGATCTAAAAGGGAAAATGGGAACTCCTGCTTCCATGCAAATTTTAGCAGCATGGGTAACAGTTTTATTTTTGCTTTTATGCACAAATCGTACCCTGAGAGGCAATAAAATAAACCCAACTAGAAAAAAAGACGACCCAAGGAAGCAATATTTTAAAATAAGGGCAAGGGGAACACAGAGGCAATTACTACGCTGTGTACAGGGCTTCTAAATACAGTGCTCTTGACACAATAGCAATAACCGATCCACCCAGATCAGCTGTTTAATCAAGGCACAATTAAGGAAGGAATGGGACTGACCAGGGCAGAAAAGCAGCCAAATATATAGCAAGTAGCACCTTTTTGTCTCAGCTAAGTGGGAAGACATGATGCAACTTCAAGATGAGACCCCCAGGGTATCCCCTGCTTGCATACGTACATCCAAGAGTTTGTTTTGCCCTCAAGATATTTTCTGCAAAAAGCTGGATTCAAAGGGAAAGAACCCCGGAGCAGCAGCCAAACACAAAATGTTTGCGCCATCAGGGGCATCCCTCTCCTGCAAACGACTCGAGAGATGCGCGTACAAAGCTGGACGACATGGGAAAACACAGAATGAAAATCAAAACCTTTCCACATCGTCGCTGCTTTTCCTTCGGTCCTTATCCTCTTTTGCCGTCAGAAATTTTGGCATCCAGGTTTTGTGCTTCTCGTCCTTCTCTCTGAAAAGAAGGGAAAAAAATCCACGTTTTTTCCAGAAGACCGTGGCCCCTCCCAAAACCTGTGTACCTACAAAATCGTGATTTTTCTCTGTGTCTCCCCCCATAACCGCCACTGAAATGCAAACACTTGCTGCGATTTATACCAGCACGCGCTGCTGCCACAATCATCTGGCAGCAAGACATCGAGACATGCTGTTCCTATTAAAAGTAATTTTTCTGACAAGGAGCTTGCCAGGACGGGGCTGATTATTGGGTCTGGGAGACAGAGTTTTCCTTCCTTAGGAAAACTATCTGAATTTTCACGTTTCAGGGAGCAGCTCTCTCCTTTTCACATCTCTGGCACTAACTAGGTAACACTGAAGAAACATTTTGCAGGATGCTACTTGCCAAATTAAACACACATGGAGAGGGCACCTGGACTGTCTCCAGAGGACTGAGTCCCGACCAGCTCATGACCCTTGGTGGTTTGCGGTACAGCAGGCTCCCCAGGGAACAGATTTGTGCCAAGAGGAACATCTCCATGGCCCTGGGCCAGCCCCAGAGAGGACACCCTCCTCACCTTGGCTCCATCTGCCCCACCTCGACATCGTCATACACTGTGTCCTCCTTGGAAACAGCTGCTGTCAACCAAAATACAGCAGAAAAACATATTAGGAAATGTCATTTTGAGTCTGGTACACAAAGCAACGTATGCAGGGAAAAAATGGGGTTGCTGCTGGTCATTCAACCCAAAGGGGTCAAGGCAATACAAAAGGACTATCCTTGGGACTCCCAAACCCATCCAAAACTCCAGCACAAGGCAGGATGCTTGGGTTTGTTAGCTGTGTTTGTGGGCAGTTTTCTGGACAGGTTTGGCCATCCAACTCCAGGAATGGGGCAGGAGCAGCAGCGAAGCCCCAGCTTCAAACTACAGCCAGCCCAGGCAGACTTTCTATCCCAAGGGCATGGGTATGTTCACTCCAGCACCTTCTCAAGGCTTGATTAGTGGGGACAGTTTTTGTACCCACTCCCCTTTACACAAGGCACGAACTTGTCCCTCCGACAGGCAGCAATAAGTAGTTTTGCAGAGAGCTGCTGGAGCAAATTCCTGCTAAACACCACCACCAGCCTAGAAGCAGTGGCTCAGTGTGGACTGCTTCACGTGTTGCCTTCCTAAATATATTCACATCTTCAGGAGGAATGCTCCTCTTCAAAGAAAAACCATCCAAAAATGAGCAAAAAGACCACTCTCAAGCGAAGCACAAATCTGTATCAAAGTTAATGATGCCACTTTACATGATTTTCAGAAAGGCACGATGTGTAAAGTTGATTTTCCATTGTGCAATACAATCGCCTCTTCATACACACACACAAATCCCCAAGAGTCAAGATACGTGTATGTTGCTTACCTAAATTTGGTACCGAAACAGAAAACAATCTGTGGGTAGAAAGATGCTTTTAGAAACAAGTTTGTGCATCAGCATCGCCCAGATAGCCACGTGCGCCCACAAACTGGCAGCGCTTGCTGCCGAGGTTATGGAGGCAGGTCTAGGTGCAGTCCAGATTGGCAAAAGCACCCTCCTCCTGCTCACCTCTAGACCCCTTCCCAATAGTTAGAGGTTTAATGGACTGTAGTCAGTAGTAATTCTCTCCTTGTAGTTTGTCAATATCATGGGTTGCCCAGGAATTTAAATGTGATGTTGATTGTAGATATCTAAGATGCTTATGGGAGCTTTAAGGGTTCTTTGTGACAGGAGAATAACATGAAACCTGCTGGCTCCTCCCCTATAATGTGAGTTAGCTGTACTGCAGGAAGGAGCCACTGCCACGGCAAAGTACCTAGTGTGAAAAGGTTTTTATGTAAAACAAACCTTCCTCGTATAAAGGAGGAAAGGGTTAATCTGGAACTTTCAAAGAAATAAAAAGGAGTAGCATTTTCCTGGACTTCAAGCACTGCTCACAGGGTGAGGAACACACTGGCAGCAGTGACAGCCGGGTTCTGCTGGCAGCTACTGTGCACTTGAGGAAAAGGCAATTCCCATGGAACCTTAACCAGGGTTTTGAATATTAAAGTAAGAGTACCCAAAAGGGCACTGTGGGAAATTATACAATATCCTCTATCCTAACTTGTTAGACTACAGACCCGATAGTAAACATATTCAGCACATTCTGTTGCCAGCTGGACTATAAATGGTACTTGGAATAAAAAATCTCAGCCCTTAAGAGCCACATCAGCAAGCCTTTGCCTAATCCTGGCCCACAGTTCTAGGAACAGGTATCACATTTCTATGCTCCCCTGTGTACCAGCATCATGCTGAGGGATCAGAAAGGTACCAAAGGCAGCAGAAAGCCTATGAAAACTTGGACACCACTGTAGGACCAGCTCCTGTAGATTCCTGATGCCAGAGACTTCAGAGAAGCTGCAAGGATGGACCACTGGCCACATCTGCCATAGCAGCTGCTAATGAGTTGATAGAAGCACTTTTGGCATAACTTTCCCGATAAAGCTGTATTCCTTACTCGTAGACATCCTGCTCTCAAATTACTGCGAAGATGAATACTCAGGTTTGGATGGGGAAGGGGTTGGGCAACCAACGTTTTCTTACCTTAAGTTTTCCTTGAACCTGTTATTCCTCAGCTTCAACTTTTCTATCTTAAACAAGTTTCCAGATCTCTTTTGCTTTTCTATTCTGTCCAAAAGAGAAACAGGTCTTAAATTAAAGAGGCACTGGGTGCTGAAGTACGTGAGAGTTGCAATACTCGTGGCCCCAGAGATCCGGAAGCAGGCTAAGGAAGGTCGGCAGACCTTAGACTTCAGCTCAGCAGTAGGCTTTAAGCCTTAGCAGCATCATGCCGATGAATGATGGATTCAATGGGATAGGCATCAACACAACAGAAGGTGCTTAATTATAAAGTCCAAGCTCAAATCTGCGTAGCCTTAAACTCTTCTGTGTTAACTGAAGTTGTCCTCTGATCCAAAGACTACAGAATGATCCAGGCTTATTTGGAGTAAAAATTTCCAATGAAAGGGACAAAAATTCCCCAAAAGCATGCATTGCACGTTAAAGGAGGACATCAGGAGTGTTTGTCTCTGCCACCTTGCATCACACATTTCTGTCATGTACACTCTTGAGGACGTTCCACCTCCCACACTCCTCTCTGAAGCTTAATGGGGGTTTGCAAAGCTACACAGCCATTTTCTAATAAAGTATCTGTGAAGAACCAAGATCCTCACATGAGGAACATTACCCATGTGCGAGTACTGTTACAAATATTTATGGATGCCAGCTTAGCTAATCCTGCATGTGGGATCAATCAAAAGATTACATAGAGACCGGTTTGGGGATTAGGATGCTAACCTGCAAACCCTGCGAATTTGGTCCCAACCCCAGATTTGTCTTGAAACTGTGAACCAGCAATAGAGTTTAATTTCTGCTGTTGTTCAGCACCCATGTGCGAGTACTGTTACAAATATTTATGGATGCCAGCTTAGCTAATCCTGCATGTGGGATCAATCAAAAGATTACATAGAGACCGGTTTGGGGATTAGGATGCTAACCTGCAAACCCTGCGAATTTGGTCCCAACCCCAGATTTGTCTTGAAACTGTGAACCAGCAATAGAGTTTAATTTCTGCTGTTGTTCAGCAGAGGGTATGCTTCCCGGCGGGTGGGGGACATGCGTGATCCAGGAGCCAGATGCAGACCCCAGCACACTGCCCTCTGGCCAGAGAAGCTCATGCACCCCCACCACACAACCCCCACGGACAACTTGGAGGCAAATGACACTTTCATTTTTTAATAAGTGCTCAGTCACCTCCAGAGTTTCGGGTTTCCCATACCTTTGTCCCCCCTCTGACACACACAGGCCCTAAATGCACACGTAAGCTGGACTCGAACGCAGATGCGAGCCAGTACAAGTCACATGTGTAAGGGAAAAGCAGATGTACAGCAACACCTTATTATTCCTCCCACACTGCTCCTCGGAAGAGAGTCACCAGATGCAATTGTGTGCAGCATCCCCAGCCCATATGCTCTCCCCAAAGGCTGTCTCTATTTCTTACAAAGGGATGCAGGAAATCTTTTACTGCAGGAGAGTAGGGAACCACACAAAGTAAAAACCCAACTAACTTCACGTTTCACCTTTTAATCCATTTGGGAAGCTCAGGCAACATATAAACCTGAGGCTGCAGAACTCATTGCTTTTATAATATACCCTGTGGAAGCAAATATCTTGAGAAGCTGTATAAAAAAAATGAGCAGGTTGCAAGTTAGTTACAGCATGTCAGCTGCAGGCATTAGCTCACTGCCTGGGCTCCTTACAGCTTTCCAACCTTCTGTGACCTGAAATGTGAGCATTTTGTTCCTTTTTTTTATGAGGACAATCCATTTGTCCCTTGAGCATTACGTCTTTTGGCACACATATAAATAGTGCCATTTCTCAGCTACAGATGAGCAACATTTTTGATCAAGAGAAGTGCAACAAGATTGTCCTGTGTGTTTTATGCAAGCAAAGGTCTGTAAGCGGGAGCACTTCCAAAGGATGGAGAGTGCTACAAGCTCTAATAGAAAGGCCTCGCTGATGAAGGGTTTAATTTTGGTAACTGTTTTTTGCTCCCTAAGTGTCATCCAAAGGGGAAAGAGGGTGGAAGAAGGGTAAGAAACCCACCCATACAACCTTTCTGCAGTTGCATTAGGAAAAAAAAGGCTTCGAGACAGTACCTGGCATGTGAGAGAAAGGAAATACGGTCATTATTTCAAAATACAGGTTAAGAAATTGCAACTTACTCCATTTTTGCTGCATTGTCACCCCCAATCTCAACATCTTCATAGGTTGCTTCGTAGCTATTTTCTGAAACTTAAAACCAAGGCATGCCATTATCACAAACCACATTCGGTAGCGATGAGGTGAGGTTTACTGGACAAATTGCACCCAGGTCATTACATTTTACTTTTACAGAGGCTTTAAGGTTGCTCAAAAGAATCCCATGCTAGACACGCGTATTGCTCTCCACTGGTCTTAATGGGAATTTAGAGCAACCAGGCCAGAAGGAAACACTATAGATGTTGGAAGTTAAACGAAGCTATTCACATCATCTCCCAGGGACCATCCCAAATTAAAAGCAGCTCCCGTTCCAGCTTCCCCATGTGCTGCACTTACTGCTGGCTGAAGCAAACAGACTTGAAGCATCTGACATGTGGCTGTGAAAAGACAGAAATATTGTGTGCTGCAGAGTAGTTTTGAAAAGCCATTTCATAGACACATCCATTGTGAAGAGCCCAAGTCCATACTCACAGTCTATCTTGCATTTCCTCAACATCATCATATAAATCCTCTTGTACCTGCAGAGACTGATGAGTGTTTTGGTTCAAGGCTGTTCTTTCTACCCCTGGCTTTGGAGCACCAACATACACATAGCGCGCTGGAAATGAGAAAGGACTTTAGCTTTAGCGCTGGAAATGAGAAAGGACCTTAGCTTTAGAAGCTTTTCTGAGGGGCTTCTCTCAGGGCAAGGTCAACTGTTGAGGATACCAGTTGATGCCACAACAAATAAGAGCAAACAGACATACTTTCCATTCCAGAAGACCAGGGAATTCTCTGCTCTGAGCCACTTTGAGAAAGAAGAGTGCTTAACTTCAAAGCATTTTAAAGTTTTAAAATATTTTAGGTTTCAAAAATTAAAGTATCCATCGATGTTCTCAGTTGTGGCAGCTCTGACCCAAATGCTTCTCACCAGAAAACATCCCAAGAGACTGTTCATGGGTGTTCAGAGAGTAATTGAAGGGAGGGCTTAGTGTGGTTGGTGGAGATGCTACGATTCAAATAACAGGTCAGTCCACTGGGAATACACCTGTAAATAAACATCTCAGAAAGCAGAGAGAGTGTCCCAGAGATGTATTCCACCATGGGAATGGAATAGAGCACGAAAGCTGCACCTCATCAGGTTAGAAAAAGATTATTACTGGAAGAGTTTGTTAAGTGGTAATATTAAATCCTTTAAACTTGTTTAAGAGAGTTGGAAAAATGTAGAAATGCAGCCACACAAATAGCAGATAGTGTTTCCAAATGAATACAGGTGCACCAGAAACATGCACCACCACAATATGGTCTAATTAACGACCAAAATTTCTGCAAAACATTCAAAACCCCAGTGAAGAAGAAAAGGAAGGGCAGGGGGAGGGGGAAACCAAACAATTCTCTGAATCAGCCTCTTTGGTGAAGCAATAGCAGGAGGCTCACCATGAATACTTAAAAAAAAAAAATCATCCCAATAGAAATTACCTCCAGCTGTTCAAAGGTCAAGCAAAACAGCAGGATTTCTTACAAAACCAGACACCAAACAAAACAGGAAAATTATTATGAAGTGATTTAAAATTAAAAAAGAGAAAACAGCTAAGGACCGCACCAATAGCAACAACCACAGCCACAGTCAATTTACACTTTCTCCTTCACGCTCCTGGTCTATCCACAGAGCCCAACAGAGCTACTTTTCTCTCTTTCAATGCTGCACTATCACACTAACGCCTTGCAGAGGCAGGAGTAAGCCTTTGCAGAATAGAGCCCATGCACACCTGAAGGTGCAAAACAGTGTTTACAGAGGAGACGTGACTTGGTTTAATTGTGCAGCTAAGGGGTGCATGTCACCAGCTCTGGGCCCTGTCTCAGAACATCATGACAGAAGGAGCCCAAAGGCAGAAAAAGGCTCACTGGAACTACTAAGAAATGGAGCAAGGAGCCATCATCCATCTTAATAAGGGACGAGGGGAGACTTCAGGCTCTCATCCTGCTCATGTGTGTTTCTACCACAAGCCTCAGCCAAACCCTTTTCTGAGACTCAATAAATTATGAGAAGCAGAGGAGATGGATTTCAGCTCTCTCGGATAAGGGCAATCTGCTAGAAAAACAAACACCTCGGTTTGAGTTACCCAGATGGTTAACCAACTTAGGAAGCTATTTGCAAAGCCAAAATAAATGATTAAGACCAGAATACAAATGCTCATGCAACCTTTTGCCCTGGTTTAACTAAATTGGTTCAAGAGTTACATCCAAATTTAACATTATTTCCCATATGGAAGAGACATTTGGGCAACAGATGGGACTAAGGATTGAAGAAACACTCAACAGCGCAATGAGATACTCACAGAGCTCTCCTCTGTCTTTTGCCAGCCCTTGTGGGGTAGGATGCTTTGCAGCCTGGGTACCGGTCACATCCTGCTTCACGTGTGACATCTTCATCCCACCTCTACCATCTTCCTTGGTATGGCTATTGGGAGACACGTATTCATTCCCACCTGTCTGAGATCAGACGTTTGGGTTGGTCAGTACAGTCTTTAGAAAGAGCTTTCTGATGTAAGTTAATATAACTTACATGTATACGGCTATAAGAATGTAAGTTATCTTCCTGTGGACTTAAAACAGCTTCACACACTTTTCTATCAGGGATTTCTGGTAGACATAGGTGTTGCATGGCAGCAATACATGTCTTTTAGGCAGTAGCAGTTGAGCAATGGGCAGGCAAAAGAGAAGGCAGAAAAAAAACAGGTGATTAAGGACTCAAATTTCGTTTCCAGAAGAGAGGGAGGATAGAGGCAGAAGAGACATCCTACAGTAACTATTAAAAGTAGTTTCAAGGATACGATACCTTGAACATTTTCTTTTCTTCCTGTTTCTCTCTTTCAAGACTTGTTTTTTCCTCTTTTTCATCCTCTATTATACCTCTTCCAGGACTGAAAAGTTCAGAAATGAGATGTCAGAACAGATTCACTTTAGCAAAGTCACAGACAGACAGATTGCTTTATGACTGTACCCAGTTAAGCAGCTCATTTTCCCTTTGAACAAGGCAGATGCCAAGACGACCACCAGTACTAAAAGTAAGGGAAAACCCAAGCATAAAGGCCACTGGTTACTCAGGGTAATAGCAATCACCCTTGGAAACAAGACAGAATAAGATGACTGTTTTCTAGTAGCAAGAATGGGCAAGCTAGATCCATTTGCCAGTGGTGGTACCTGTCTCACAAGACTTGCCATTCACCATACTACATTGTAATTTAGGGAAGAAGAACAGGAGGCAGAACACGATACCTTTTTTCCAGCATCACAACATTTACCACTGCAGTGACCCCCTTTTATCACATGATTCTTCAATCCCCATTGAAAAAACCCAACCGTTCTTCAGCCACTGACAGTAACTAAACACTGCAAGGAGTTTGAAACATGACATTTATAGGGTGAAATTCAGTGTGGACCTTGCCTTAGCACACAGCTTTGGACTTGGAACCAGGTGTCTCAGTTTGAGTGCCTCATACTTATCCCTTCTCATACTGAAAGAGTTCAGCTTTTAGTAGGAAAAGACAATGTATTTTTTGTGTGACAGAGGAAAGAAGAAAATCTCCCCTCCAGATATGCTTTAGAATGAAAACAAACTTAGAAGCCATGAGTGCTGGCAGAGAAGAGCATCATCTACATAGTCCTGGTCATGAAATATATGAAATTTCTTTCTATTTACCGAGTGTTACAATATTCTAACCCTAACCTGGGTTACTTGTGGGTTTAGAAACAGACTGAGAGATAGGAAAGGAAATTACCTGGATTTGGCAAGGAGGAAAGTCTTCTGTTTCTGGAATAAAGAAGAGGAAAGCCTTCAGCCACTGTGCTTTTTTTTTCAGCAGTCAAGCTTTTATAGAAGGCCTCAACTGTCATCTAGTATTTAAAGAAATAATTATTTAGAAAGCCCAGAAGCATTTTACATTTGGAATAGTCATCAGGCAAGGATATTTCCTCTACTTTGCAGGACAGGGGATACACATATTGACAAACTATATAGGGATAATGTGACAGCACAAGGGATCAGGCCAGTGAAGCTACTGGTCAGAATGAAAGCAATTACAGGTTGGAGAGCTTACAGAAGAGGAGGAAGTTTTTTTAATTAAATAAAAGATTTACAACCTACCATAAAATAAGCCAAGCCAGAGAACCTCTCTGCAAATCATGCAGAGATAAGTGCATTTGGCAACCTGTGCTATTTCCTGGACAATTTGATTGCTTTGCAAGTCAGAACTCGAAAGTGGAGTTTGATGTTTTCCAAAGAGTAGTTCCCCTTCTTTTAACAGAGGCAGAACTTGTACCTAGTACATGATCATCTCCTGGCACAAGGCAACGAGTTCTCTCAGCCCAGCTACCCGCTGTGAGCTCGGCCATGCAGCCAAGCAGGTCTCCAGGGAGGGCTGCAGCGATTCCTGCCCTCTGCAATGCACCATCCTGCCTTCACTGCAGGATATCTCCACTGCCAAAGGAGCGTGGGTGCCAAATCTCTCCCTCCTTGCAGCCAGGGTACAATGGGAAGAGTCAAGGTGTAGTTTGTAGCAGAGATGATATCCCCGCAGCAGGGGATGATGTACAGTCGTGCCCACAACTGTTGCCCTCACTTACGTGCCAAAATTTGAAGCATGCTGCCATGACAAGGAACCTGGCTCAATTTTGCATTTATGCCTTTACGGAGGGATTACCAGCACCAGCTCACCTTTTGCAGAAACTTCCAGAACAATTCAGTGGATTTTTCCTCCAAGAAATCAGGATCTTGATATCAGTGCTTGACACTTACTTGGTCTTCTACCAACATCCAGATGTGTTATCACTTCCCTACATGTTTGCAGTGGAAGTCAAAGGAACTGAATCTCTCCCCTAGTGTGTTTGGAAACCTCATTAGTCTTTGTGTCCCCTCTGCAATTTCTTTTTTGGTTTCTGAGCACCTTCACAGACAATACACATAAAGAAGTACTTGGCAGATAAGAAATACAGATATTAGAAGTTTCTAAGGTAGGAAAGCACAGTATGTATGATACAGCCAAGCCTAAAAGATCAAAACTGGCTGTGATGAGACTTACCTTGTATTCTTGAAGCTCTGCCTTAGGTGCTAGAAAAGATATTTGTGAATACACATTACTTTTTAGTCCATGGTAAAGCCACTACAGTTTAAATTTGAAACCCCAACTCCAGCCCACACGCTCAGCATTCAGGCACACATTCAACATGTCCTGCTGCCCAGGGTCCTTCAATTTTACATTCAGGACTGCAGCATCAAGCTTGACTGGCCTCAGTTTTCATAGCTCTAGGGGCAAACCCAAGACGGCTGTAGCAGGTCCCCCCCAATGAAGTTGCTTGGCTGCTGTTCCAATGAGAGAGAAAACCAATGCACAAGGCAGAAACCAGATGCAACTTTGAAAAATGTAAAAGCAGAGCAGTGGCAACTCTGATAGAGAACATCATACTGGGAAGAAGTAGTGATGGAGGTGGAAAAGCTCTGAAACCTGTACTCTTCCATTTCCAAAACATGCTGAGGTTTGCCTCGCTATCTTCTTTTCTTTCTCTTTTACATGGGTAACATCTCATGACTTTTCCCCACTTCAGCTTTACTGTAAGTACCATCTCACCACCAAAACGCTAAAAAGAAGTGCCTCAAAGTCCTCATACACTGCCAGTGAACATAGGGACAGCACAGTCAGACCATCCTTGGTCACCCAGACCATTGCGCAGCTGCTTTTCTCAACCTGAAGACAGTATATTATCTCCTTTTTCTAAAGGCTCTAGCCCAGACAGCATGTAATTCACCTAGCAGTCTTGCTTTGCAAAGTACCTCCAATGACACACAAGGTTGTGGTGTCCCCAGACTGATTCAGGTATGTCGGGGTTTCTTCGTAATTATGCTGCTCTTCAAGTTGCACACTGAGAGGATGAAAGAAAAGAGAGAAGGTACATTTTTTTTTTGGCTGTTTTAGAAGTCTGGAAAAAAAAAAATCATCTTAAGGACAAGGAATTCAAGTGCTTTGATACTGAGCCTACAAGAAAGCAAAGTAAAATCAGGAATTCCTTGGAGGGAGAGGAGACCTGTGCCAGATGAGCATTGAACCTGCTGATTTTCCTCTGGGAGGACAGGCTGTGTTTATAGGGCTCAAAGCACATCTGGGGACTTCATAATGGGATGATGGCCTTCTGCCTACAGTGATCCCTCAGGTAGGAACAGAACAAAAAAAAATCCAAGGAAATCAGGGTGCAGCATTTTTCGAACCTACTACAGCTACTTTAATATCAGTAACAAGCCGGTTGAGCTGTCTGGCATGCTGTTCCTCACTTAAGGAAACAGGAAGGGAAAGCATGTATATCAGATATAAGATAAATATATCATCTAAGGGCCCTGCTCCTCAGTCTATCAAGCCACATGCTCCGTGCCAACACGGTGAGTGGCCCATGGCAGCCGTGGGAGGAGGTAAGGCATGTCAGCCCCAGCACTACACAGCTCAGTTACCGGACTTCCCAGCCCAGTCCCCATCTCCTCATTCTCCTTTTTCCTTTCCTTCTCTGGAAATTCAAATTATTGTCATTTGGGAATAGGTGCAGAGAGAAATCTAAGCCTTCCTGGATTAGCCAGGCAAAACCCCGAGCCCTCCCCTCTGTTCATGGCAGCAGAAGTTTTGGCAGCCCATGAGCATACCGGGAAGCAGTGAATGCACAAGATGCAGCTTGTAGCACATGCCAGGGACGGGGTAGGGCAGTGAAAGAGCACCAGAACAGTCACAGGGAGAACTTCCGTCTTTTAACAGTAAGTCTATGATGAACCTCAGGGATGGTTTCGTTTTCCTTGACTCACCCTACTGCACAACTCGGTTTCAACAGAGTAAGGACTGAGTAGTTGTTGCAAACCAGATTAAGAGGAACAAGAAACACAAGGTGCATTTTAACAGTAGTGAAATCAGACTAAGAACCAACACCTGAAGTCAAGCAGAAGCTTGTGCTAATACTAAAGGCTGCCCTAACCCTCTGCCCTCCCGTGCAGCCCCTCAGCACTGGAGGCAGTGCCTGCCAGCTTGCTGGTCCCACAGCATGTTTTGGACACGTATGTCCCACTGAACAGGACACACAAATACAAATTGCATTAATACTGCAAGCAGGTATTTTGTCCTCGGTGCCATCGCTGAGGAAGAGACCAGGAAACCCCGGGACCTTTCATTTCCCCAGCCCAACCCTGGATCAAATAGCATCCTGGGAGCTTGGCTGGACACCAGACAGACCTTCATATATACCACAGTGCTACACTGGACCTGAAATACAGCTGGCTGATGGATCCCTGATAGCACCAGTGGAGGGAGAGTGTTTATTCCCAAACAAGGAATCAGAGCTCAAGATTAGTCAGCTCAAGCAACTACGTCAGGGTCTCTAAGAGACCATTTCAGGTAGGGCTTCGAGGAGGGGAATTTCTGCCCCCAAAACCCCGTTTGCTTTCATGCTGGAGTCCATTTAATTAATTTTCCTGGTTATCACAAGGGTTAATATTTAACAAGTGACCTATTGTAAAGACCGTATCACAGGTACTAGAGCAAGACAGCTAATCTTGCTGTAATATATTACTAGAACAGCTTCCTTGTGGTGCATGACAGCTTTGGAGCCGGTTATTTTTTGACCAGTTCTCTTTTGACAAGTACAGGTTAAAAGTTAAACAAAACACCAGCCAACGCTGGCAGGAACACCTCATGATGTGAAAAGCACAACTTGCTGTGTCGATAGCTGCAAGAGTTCATTGTTTGAGCACAGAAAGCATTCTAAGAATCCATCTCTTATTGCTTTGGTTCAGCCATCCTCTTTCCCATTTCCAAAGCTGTATATTCATGCAGCTAAGACAGAACATATATATGAAGATTCTTCTCCATTTTTCCTGTTCTTGGGGCACAGAACCAGGACCACTAAGCAACCACTCATGACAAGTCAGAGATATACCAGAAAAAGTCAGGACGCCCTTGTACACAAAAACAATGATGTCTGTAAGATGTTTAAGCTGTTTCAGACATGGGTGGTATCAGAAGCTGAACCGATCAGCTCATGTCCTGCAATGAGTTTGGACCACCACTCCATAGAAGTCTCACTTCAGTGTCTGGAGACAGCTGACATCCTGGGGATGGGGAGGGGGGCAGTGGCTCCTGTACCCCGGCTGTGCTGAATGCACAAACACACAGGAAGGCAAGCTCCTCCGCTGCTGGCAAAAAAAACCCCAAACCCAACACCTGCCAGAGCTTTGTTTCAGCAACAGTTCTCAAAAGCATCTCTAAAAACACCAGTCTTGAGTACATGGCAAACAGGAAGCGACAAACACACCCATGCAGCGATCTTTGCAACCAAAGCACTGGCAGTGTTTTCCCTCTGACTGAGACCTAGTGACACAGGGGTAGGGTTCTCCATGCTGCTTGAAGAGCCTGGAGGAGAAAATAGGGATGAAGCTTTCTACTATAGAAGGTCATCCCAGCCAGCTTTGAGCTTCCCATGTAGGTTCATACAACCCCTGGAGCAAGTTGCTGCCTCTGGGAGCGGGACGGTCCCTTCAGACTGCATGGGGATGCTCCAGCATCATGGGCTGGGGATGCTCCTGTTGCCTACAAGCCACACGTTGCCTCACCACTTGCTCACCTTTCGGGGGTCAAGTAATCCTCTTCATCAGCAGCTGCACACAAACACACAGAGGATTAGTGTTTGAAGGCCGCTCTCCTGCGGAACACAGGCTGCAACGACGGGAGGCGTGATGGGGTCGGCCCTTCCTGGAGGCAGCACTCCGCACACAAAGGCAGGCGTGAAATAAGATTGCCAGCAGAAACTGGGGATGTGCCTGTTAATATGTCATTATTCCATGTTTCCAGACAACAACCTCAGGCTTTCTAGAGATCGATAATTGAGCAATATTCAGAGAGCATGGAGTTGATGACATATAAATGTAACTAGTTTCCTTCATCGAAATAATACACTTAGGAAAAGCAAGTAGGTTAGAAAAGAGTTTCAGTGAAAACCTCACTCCTTCCCTCTTATCAAGGCCAGGGCAGACCAAAAAGCACCAGCACAGCAAAGCCAAAGAGAATTTTGCAGAGCCTTTCTTAGAAAAGCAGCTCCCTTTCAATTCAGCAGAAGTTGTGCCTAAAGATCTGGCTATAATTAAGCCTGTATCTATAAAGAAACACCCTTTAGCAGCTTCATAAGCAGCCCAGAATATTTTATTATGCAACATTGATAGGGTTTTATTATGGGAAACTGAACTTTTGTGTTTTTAGATGTTGGAACATTTAACAACATTGCCCTCTGTTGTATTTAAAACAGAAGGGTGGGATTAGCAGACCAGTTTCTACCGATTTTATTGTGCCTTCCCACAGTTGTGTGCTCCAGAGTCATGCATTTCCCATTGAAGAGGAGTGATAAAGATCAGCTCGCCTCCTCCACAGCTGCTGCTCCTTTACAGCCAGCTGCAAACCCCTCACAACACGCTGCAGTTGGGAAGAAAGCAGGTTTCTGCATGGGGGACAACATCCAACCAGGAAAACCAGATCCTTTTTCCAGATTAAGAGCAAAAAACAGTCTCACTGAAACTGTTGGGCTCTTTTTAATGTTTGACAAGCATCTTATTACCAAGCACTTGGAATCATGGCTTTATAGATGTCAATAAACTGCAAATTATTATCCATTTTCTGCAGAACAGGTTTGGGGAGAAAGACTAGAAATCTCTTACTTGTTTCATTTCTTCTGTGGACCAAAGGCATGGTGCTTCGGAAAGCACTGAGATCAAACTTCGGGGGTTTTGCTGGCTTCCCAGGGGCAGGACCCAGGGATTCAGCTGAAGGGAGAGGTTTAACTCTTGGCCACTTGCTCCCGGGGCTGTCAGACCATTTTCCTGCTCCGGGCTGGCAGAAGGGAGGCTCTGATTCTGCTCCAGAGAAGCACAAGGACATGCAGCAGTTACCCTTCATTGAAGCAAAACATCCACGCAGGATCATGAGTTGTTATACAGTCATTTCTAACCAACTCTGCTTCCTCCCAACTTCAGCATCCCTGTTACACAGGGGGGCTCTTACCATGTTACCAGAATGGAAAAGTAAAGGGAAATGTCCATTTTTACAGATTTTTCACAAAGTTAAGCATGTTGGGGCCTCAGGTCTTGACAGCTCCCTTCCTCTGAATTATAAAATACTAGCCTAATTTTCTGTACCGATAACATTTTAATCTGTCAGGATTTAGTGGCATAGCTGTTTTCCATACACAGTCTGAGCAAAGTAGCTTTCCAGGGTAAACAAAGACTTAATCTTTTCAGTGCCCCGTCACTCGGCATGACGTTAGCAAGGGGAACTTCACGGCATTCGAGTTTCCTAGCACCAGTTTCTGTAAGAAATATTGCAAGGAGAATATGCTCTCTGAGCTCAAATATGACCTTCTGCAAAGCTATGAGGGTGTCAAGGGAGGATTTCAGGTTTAAGCTATTTTAATTTGAACTAAACTGTCTTTGCAGAAAAGCCAAGCCTCTATATGTTTGTGTGAAAAAACCAATAGTGGGGTGTAGTCACATTTACCTTGTAATTGCAAAAAGCCCAAACAGACCAAAACTACAGATGCTCCCCCCTGTCCTCACCCTTCATCCTACTCTCAAAATTTGGGCAATTTCTTAAAGTGAATTTAAAAGAAATGCAGTGAAGATGGGAAACCATCCCTTTACCCAAGCTCAGCAGCAGTTTGGGGCCCATTTCTCATCTCCAGGACTTCCAGGGAAGGAAGGGAGCACCCCAATGGGCCAGTTAGGCCTCTTGTTTGAGGTTCCCAAGTCATAACAGCTTTTCTCTTCAGCTGCTGTATCCTGCACATTCAGAGCACCTATATATGCTCACATGTGTGTGTATATATATATGTATATGCTCATTACTAAGAGTATAGGTTACTGTACCTTTCTGGGGCTGAGGTTGCTCTCTCGGTGGGCAATAACCCAGCTGGCAGAACACAGTTGCCACCATGCTCCCAGCAGCAGCTTCATCAAACCCCCTGTGTCCTCTGGGAGCCTGGGGAAGGGCTGGCCCGCTGCAGTGCAGAGCATCCTTCTTCTGGGCAGGCGAGTCCAGCATGGGCTCGCTTCCAGACAAACGCATCCTGCTGCTGCCTGACACAGCTGGAGCATGTGTTGCCCTCTGCTCTGGGTAAGGGTGCACGTATAAGTTTGCTGCCCGTTGGGCTGGGAGCTTTGCACTTGCTTTCTGGCTGTGGGATGTGTTTTCCCAGATCTGTAAGGCATGGTGGAAAGAATTTCGGAGCGGAGCGCCCTCAGGAGCTGTTTGGGCTGATCCATGCCAGTCAGTGGAATAGGATGGCAGAGTCTTCTCTGGACCATTCTTGGGAGGACTCAGCCCTTTCTCAGAGACCTGGTCTTTATGCTCTTCACTGTGCCCCGTTGGCTCCATGTAACACAGCTTGGCTCGAGGCCACATCAAGGGGTTGCACTGGGTGAGCGCAGAGGGTTGGGTGGCAGGATGGGCAGGTTCATCCCTGGGTTTTAGCATTATGACTTCTCTCTTACTCAGGAGCAGAGGGCGGGACACGGGATTACCTCCAGAGCCCAGTTTGGGAGGGATTTCAGTGGGAGGCTTCTTGCACAGCTGCTTGTTAGCCAAGTTGGAGTCATTTTGAAATTTTGCTCGGAGGGCTCTGAAATCAGTCACACCTTCCTGGGAGGGGGAAGAAAGGAGAGCACAAAACATCTGCTTTCAGAAGAGGCAATAGGCAATTTATATGATCCTGATCATTTCAGAGAGAAAGAGGCCACAGACCTTACCCTGGTCACCAAGGATATGGTGAAAGTTAAAAACAGGAGAGGAGAATTAGCTCATTCAAAGGATCCCCAAAGGGTCACAAATCACTTCCAATAAAGGCAACAGAGCTGAGAAGGAGGAAGAACACAGGAGCAGAGCATGGAAACACAACCAAGCAGAACCAGCAGGACCAGTGGAGATGGCTCCTGCTCCCCAGCATCACCCAGTATTGGAGAACCTCCCTCAGGAGGACCTGGCAAACACTAAACTGAACACTAGAGCTTCCTGGTAGAGGTGCTGTGACACCTCTTATGCACCTGCTGGACAGGAAAGCTGCACTTTATTTTTAGTACACAAGCACCAGCCAGGGGAGAGGCTGTGCTGCTCCTGAGATCCCCACATGCCCCCTTTAGAAAACTCCACTGTGCAAAGAGAAGCACAAAACATCCTCCTTAGCAGGCTCCCAATAACCCCTGGGACAAAATCTTCTCCTTCCATCATGTTGGTTCAGCTCAGGGTCCCCATGGCACTTTGGATGGTTCCCCCCATTGCTGTTATTCCCACCCCAGGAAGCAGAGGACATACAAACCAAGCATACAGCACACCATGGCAGCAAGAGCACCTCCTGGTCCAGGTGACGAATACTGCCTAAGATACTTGATTCCTCTCCCATAGAGTTACCAGGCCCCAGGTTATATATGATTTTGAACAAAGAGTGCTAATCAGTGACAGTGCACTTTAAAAGGGCACTTAAAGAACTCTTTCAAGCCTTTGTCCCCAGGCATCTCACCATCCCATGCTGGAGAAAAGGGGGACCACAATTTTTGCCTGAAATGTTGTGGCTTAAATTCAGCCCTGAACTGAACTAGGGAGAAAATATGAAGTAAAATTTATGAGCTACTTAAGCCCTTGAACTGCTCTATAACTTTTTATATGCCATGATTACATTAGGTGCACTACTCTGGCAGCTTAGTTCAGTGCGGAGAACTGTAAGGCTCCACGAGAACCTGTCTAATGAGGAAATTGGAAAAAATTATCTAGGACAGAACTTCGTTATTCTGAAAAAAGTCCCAGCCTTAAGTGTTAAGGCAGAACAGATGAATAGCATACTGAGGTTTTATTGCATTTAATTGCACGATTTATTAAACACTGACAATTTCTCTTGAATAACCTCTTTCACTGACTTTATTACTTTCACAGGGTAGTGCATGATGTAAAGAACCAACCCTTGGGGGAGAGGTTTGAATTGCTCCAATTATATTTCATATTAGTGGTCAGCAGCATGATGCCGTGTAAGCTGCCCAGACAGCCTAATCTAGCGGCGAGCTGATGGGAATGGGAGTTTTCAGAAGCATACGGAGGATAAATCAGATTTTGGAAAAAAATAATCCCACACGTACCCGACCCCTCCAGCGATGCCAGACAGGCAATAAAGCAGCGCGGTGCCCTAATGCAATTGCACCGAGCTTTCGCACGTGCTGCAGCAACAGTTGAAGAGTTCAATGCTGTTTACCTCTCCTTACTGATTTTCTTTACTGTAGCACATAGTTCCTCATCAGTGCCCTTGGAGACAAAGAAAACGGGAAAGGAAAAGTACCTGCATGCCTCAGTGCGCCACAGGCGAGGCAGGTTCCTGCGAAACAGGGTGTTTGCTCAGGCCTCTGCCTGGCATTGGGAATGACCATGACAGTCATTATCTTGGCGCTACCTTTAATTAAAGAGGGATGGATACAAGACTCCCTTTTTCCCCTTCAAGTTGTTACACCTCTTGCCTTGAAACGACAGCTCAAAATCATTTGTCTAATTAACTGGACAGTTATCTGTTCTTAATGCACTCGCGGTGCTTTTCACTAGAATATAGTGTCCCCCAGTTTGCAGCCCGCTGGGATATTCACAGTGATGCCATGAGCAAACCCGGCACAGCAGGGACACGTATGGTCCCTGGTTGAGCACACTGAACTGATGGGGTTAAATTGCACCCCACGTCCACCTCCTGTACACCCACACCCAGCCAGCCCCTGTACTCCCCCCAGCAAAGTCCCTACTGGCACCACGTCCTTGCACAGGGCTGAGCTTCGCACAACCCTCTGAGGTGCCATGAGTTCTCTCGGTCTCTGCAGGGATGATTTTCCATTGGGGCTGGGGCTGTTTCGAACCACAGACCCATCCAAACAACATTCCGGCTAGATCTACACACCTAAAGCTAGCTCAGGCAGATGCTCAGCCTAAAGACGGTGACAAGCAGGTGGCAGGCAGGCAGGACACGCGTTACGTCCCAGTGCCCCACCAGCCCGTGGAGGGCTCAGCACAGCGGGGAGAGGCGCTCCCCTGAAAATCAGACCAGTTGACAAGTGGGGAGAATACACTAATAAATTTAAAGGACTGCCAAAAGCTCACAATGTGTATTACAGCTACATCTGGCCAAATAATTCACTGTGAATAATAACACGTTTGGCAAAAGACCACGCAAGATGAGAGAGGGAGAGAATAAAAAGGAAACAAACTTCCACTGGCCGGAAAGCTGTGAGCATTACGGAGTCAGGGGACAGATAAACTTTCCATATTTTCTCCCTATAAATAAAACGTTCTTCTAACATTAATATCATTCTAGGAAGTGCAACAAAGCACTCAGCTTAAGCCTATGCGAATGATACCTTTTAGAAAGAGCAGCAGCTGGAGGTCTGTGCTGATAGCAGGGACTAACCAAAAGGAATCCGAGTCCTACACGGTTTTCTGCAGTTCTAAACCGAATCGACACCAGGAGAGAAACCCCCGCTCAAGATGTGACACGCAGGACAGCGGAGAGGAAGCACTGCGTGTTCTCCTCCTGAAATTTCCCTGGTTGCATCCATTCTTTATTTTGATTTCCGAGGGAGCTCCCGCGGGTAAATGTTTAACCGGCGCTGCCCTCTGCCCCGGAGCGGGGGCGGCTGGAGCCCAGCCCAGCCCCGGCGCGGCGTGCCGCAGGTACCGGCTACTCATTAACCCACCGGCTTCTCTCGGGGAAAAACAGAAATAGAAATAAATAAAATCCACCTCTACTTTCTGTT
>NW_010257380.1:0-217 GCF_000690775.1 Eurypyga helias
CTGAGTCGCACACGTGACACACACTTTGCTCTGTCTCAGCCTAGCTAACTCAGAGCTTGGGGTCTGTGATGTGGAAGTCCTGGGGTTGCGCTCTTCAGTCTCGCAGTCTGACCGGGCAGCCTGGCTATTTGCTGCAGCACAAGGATCGCAGCTCTGAGGTATTGTTTAGGTTAAACATTTAAGTTCATTCCATTCTTCGGTAGGGGTTATTTACTGT
>NW_010257381.1:0-26777 GCF_000690775.1 Eurypyga helias
GGGGGGTGGGGCAGGGGGTTAATTCATTTTGCAGCACCAGTAGTAGGAAGCAAGTTTCTTGTAATCCTTCCAAGAAGAGTTTATGGTTATGATCTTTCACAAGAAAAAAAAAAAGAAAGTAAGGTAGCTTACACATATGCTGGGAAGTCAGTGGGAATGAAAGCAGGAGAAATTTTTACCACAAATATAGCTGCAAGTCATTTGTTTCAGTATTGCCAAAATGAATACACTTCAAGCAGATGTGCATTGCTCTGCAGAATCGCAATCACCTCCAGACCCCAGCAACACAACCATACAATACATGCCCAGTTTAAAAAGGTCTTCATATAATTTATTTCTATTCTCATGATTTTACAGGCTAAAACCTCTTCCAAGAACCTGTAGCTATATAGTGCCATTGGAAGAGATCAGAAAAGATTGAGGACATTCAGCAGTGTCCAAGAACTTCCTCAGTAGCACTTTTTTGTAACCTAAAACTCTAATTCATGTGTTCCTAGGAAGCACAGAACAATTCCCACCTGATCACAAATCTGACCATCAGCTTATCTCAGGGTATGCAAGAAGGACACACAAAGACATAGATGAGAACTACGTGTCAAAGAGCTTGGGTACACTGTGCCTGAATCTGTCTTCAGCAGCAGCCACTGTCCATGAGAGACTGAGGGTCCTCCTTATTCGACTTTTTCAATTATTACTGCGTTGTGACATTATTTGAGGAGGCTGGTGTGGCACTTTGTCTCTCCTACCTCCTTTATTATGTTGTTGTTTTTGTTGTACTAGTGCCACAGGTGTACTTATTTCAGCACTACTGACCTCTGTCACTGACTACACAGCACTTCCACTGGGGTCACCTGCATGTTCATCGTGTCCTGTCTAGATAGGTCCTACCCAGGCCACTGTGCATTACACAGGAAAACACACCCTCTTCCCTTCCTGGATTAATGTTCATATATCATGCTACAGCAGTGGTCCCATTATAATAAATATAAATATTTTTTCTATTATTTTAATCCTTCAAAGAGTTTTGGATAAAGTTTCATGTGAAATCTGATTTTATAAGGCTGCCCTTTTCTGTGTTCGTAATTCGTTTCCACTGGAATAAGCACCTCTGCTCAGTTCTCCTAAAATGTACACTTGCAGCACAGTTTCAACTCTGCATCTCACTTCTAGCACTCAAACTTTTCAGGCAAGATCTTATCAAGCTGACAGTTGACAGACTTGTCTTTCAGATGACACCAGACTCTTCTCATCAGCTTGCACTTACTGAATATGGGAAGGCAGAAACGAGTTACAGCTCTCCCACTTCAGGCTCCAGTCTGAGCATTTACTTCAGGCCTGGTTGAAAATGTGCCAAGAAGACATTCTGAATGGACTTCAGTCCACAGAAAACATTAAGATAAAGTGTTTTTGATAATAAATAACTTCAGTGTATATCAATAACCTGCAAGGGCATGTACAGTCTCAGAAAGATTTCCTCCCTTTCCACCACAGAACAGTATCTCTGGTACTGAACCACGTAAGAGAAAGGAGATGTGGAGCTAAGTGAAAGCCCTGCCCAAATGCAGGAGGAGCTCATGTAAAGAATATATATATGGCTCATAGAATCAAAGAGAGCCATACATTACTACAGGAATCACCACAGACTACTTCAGGAACTAGTTGAACTGCAAGGGACATCTGCAGAAAACGAGAGTACCTGAGGAGCCACCTATACTTCCAGCTGCTGTTGCACAGAAGTTTGGGGAGTTTGTTCAGCTTTTCAAGCAGCTCTTCTGTATCGAGAGATTCCTGATGCTGACAGGAGAAAAACAGAAGTGCTTTGCCACAGGTGAGAGCTCCCTGCAGAGCCAGGCAGCATCCTGGGGAGGGGGGAAGGTAACTACCATTCTCAGAGTAATTGTTAAAATGGCATCAAAATGAGGAAGAGGGTAAATGGTCCTGCTAATAGGCATCATACCCAGTACAGGAACTTCTGTCCCAGCTCCAGTGGGGCTTTTATTTGTGATCCCGCTCCTCTGTCTCCAGACTCTTCTCTTGAAGTCTTCACCTGATGAGGTCTCTGTTCAGCAAATGCTTTAAGTGGAGTTATTTGGCACCAAGGTCACTAATTGCACTGAAGCTCATGGCTGAGCTTTGACACAGCTTCTATCATCAGCTTCCTTTTCACTGTGATGTTTTTAATATGAAGTTTGGAATCAGAGGGGAAGGGTAATAGTCACTCGCTTAATGAACTGTGACCATGGTCACAGTTCTCATGTACTAAATGTGATTCATCACTTAAATATTGACATGTAACGATTGTGGTATTTAATGTCTAAACCTACATTCTTTTTCCAGAAATCATACATTGCTAGAATAAAAATTACAAAAAAAGGAAAAATATTGCCACATAATCATAGCTCAAATAATGGATTACAAAGAAAATTAAGGAACTAAACAATTTCCTATCTAAGCTTATACAAAGTGTAGTTAATTTACAAAAAGCACAACATACAAACCCACAGCCAAAAGCCATGAACTATGCAGGGGTTCTGAAAGCACACAGATAATTCAAGATTCCTCAAGTCACATCTGTGTCCTTAAACTCTGTCTCATTGGGGTTGTTATGACACAGACATCAGTCCATTAACATTCAGTTAACAGACACTCGAACCATAAATGTAATTTTCTTCTCTGTCTAACCCAACTGCAGCTAACATTTTCCTTCACATGCAGCTTAGTATGACCAGTGTACCATGAGGTTAGTTCATCTCGCTGAACAAGATCCTATTTGACATTAAGTTACTTCCTGTTGTCTCTTGAGTGCTATAAGCTATGTGATAATTAAAATAATTAAGCAGGTTAGAAGTGTGTCAGAGATTTTCCTAATATTGACTTCTATCCGTTGACAGTGATCATAAAAGACCTTCCTTCCACTGCTTCAGCTGGCTTAAACTCTGATGTTTAGAGAGGACACAGTCACAAAGAGGAACTGTTAAATATCCATAACCCATTTGGTAGCTAGATTTCTTTTGTACATTCTACAGCGAAAACAAGCTAACGCACACAACCATGCACACATACGCACACACAGCACTTCAGGTCACACTTCAATTATCACAAAACATTTGGAGAGAGGCATCAAGCAGAGACATCTCTCTCTGAATCACAGCTTTAGATTTTCCAAAGTATCCAAGGTAATGTTATTTCAGCCTCATGACCTTGCCATGTCTTATTGTTTGATGTTTCTAGAATGCAAAACAGTCTAATACAATTCACAACAAATACTACGCTATTCATTAAGGTGTTACCTTGTGCAGAAAAGAGGGGGCAGACTACAGAGCTGTTACTGAGAAGTCTGATGTGCTGCAGCAAAGAAAAAAATGCTTGAAATTCCCAAGTCCTTCAACTCTGCATGGCAATAATTAATGTATTGAAGTCAAAAGACAAGAAATAATTTCTAGGGGTTTATTATCTTGTTTCTTAGTAATTACAGCAACCATTAGTGAGTAACTGGTGTCCAGTGAAAATTTACTCTGTTGCCATGGTTATTTGAGGTAATTACAGAGCTATTAATCTCCACAGACATAAAACAATATTAATGCTATATCTATAAAACATTTAAGAAGTAATTTTAATTTACCATGTTTTACAAGCAGTTTATGGGTCACAGCCTTACTGAAGGGCCAACTTAAATTTGGAAGTGAATTCATTTAATACACCTATAACCTATATACTCACTCCCACACTTCCCACTTTTTAAAGACCCTACTTTAGAGATCATACTGACCTGCCAAAAGGTCAGTCCACGGAATCTTTCAGTACTATCTTTTCAGAAACTCATATAGCAATGACTATACTACTTTTATAACTTTATGGTTGTTGTGAGAGAGTATAATTTTTTTTAATATTTTGATTTTTTTTTTAATATTTTGCCTAGGATAGAAGATTATTCACCTGTTTACATGGACCATATTAGAAGCTACTGATAACTGGGAAAGTAATTTACTTTTATTGAAGACAAATGAGCACAATTTTTTTTTAAACAGCATAGCAACTCTATATGAGAGGAGCAATGTATCCACTGAAAGGCTAATTTCTCCATTCAAGGACACTGATGATCAGCAAACTTCATTAACACATTTTTACAAGTACAGTTCCATATTAATGTTAGAAGCACAGGCCATATTGCTAAAGCAGTCAAGCTTGAGACTGTACATCTCAATCTCGTCTACTGCTATGAGAAATTCACATTCCAAAAACTATCAGTAGAAACAGTGAGCACTAACATTTTTAGTATTACTGAGATTTGTATGGATAATCTTACAAAAATTCTTTTTGGATCCTAGATACTAGGTTCATGTAAATGTAGGAGAATTTTTTAGAAAAATGTTCTGAATCCTCAGGGCCCCAGAGAAAAGCTTTTCATATGCAGCCAAACTGCTATTCAAAAAAAACAGATGGTGGAAAAGAATTGCTCCAAGAGTATTTTTAATCTTAGAATTTAAAGACTTCTTTGGAGGCCTGACTCAAGACATCTAAGCTCATGGTATTGTAATGCTTAGTTACAATATAATGAAAAGTGCTAACATTAGACATCCTTCAGATCTTGGCATTATTTTCCCATACGTACTGACTAAAAGACATATTAGAACAATGTTGACTGTTTATTTCAGTATCATAAGGAAGACAAACTCTATTTAGTTACTTAAATAAGGTTTGCAACTGATTTGCACTACAGAAACAACTTAAAAATAAATCACAAAACCAAGAAAGATTTGATAAATGTGATCGGCTCAGAATGTCTAAAATAAATCTTTATAGTTTATCATAGTATGTCAGTCACATCAAAACATAAACCCACTTTTTCTTTTTTTTGCCTCAGTTATCACAGCTTTTAATATTAAATATGTTGGTTTAGGTTTAATTCCTAAAAAAGATACTATTTTCACAGTTGGGCAACTAAAATAGATCCCATCCTTTTCTCAACTCATACTCAGCCACAGTAATGAAATTGTCTTGATTACCTGTTAGAACAGTATTTTTCATCTGATTTAAATGTCAGCAGACCTAGCAGAAGCTCATGGATTGCAGAGACCTGTTGAATTTCCTAGACATGAAGTCCTACACCTTGAGTTGGCAAACCTAACAATATTGCATTGAAAAAAAGACAAATAGTGGGCGGGGGGAAGGACAAAAATAAGACCATCTTTCTCCTGGTGCTATTCAGCACATGTGAAAATAAGCTTTTAGGACTGGCTTGGGCAAAGTGTTGACAGGGTAATCAAACTCACCTGATTATGCTCAGGTGTCCAAAATCTAGGATTACATTTAAAAATAATTCCTAATGGAATGTTTAGTAACTAGATTCAATGCAGTTATCAGAATTCATATAGCCATGGGTTATCTCAGGTATTTAATGTAAGCAGAGTCTTCCCAGCTATTTGAAGAGTTGTGAAGTCCCTAACAATAGCCACAAGTTACAGCATTGTGTGCTTATTTATCACCACACCCAAGTTTGTTATAGTAAATATTTCAGTAAATTGTTTTTTCACCAGTAACTATAATGCAACCAATTTTAACTGATTTATGAAGATTTACACCTGATTCTTCCATCACCTCTAGGCAGGAAAGACTGCAGGAAGGTATCCCTGGAGCTATTTCAGAGGAGCCAGCATACTCACATAGTGCATTGTACCTCAGCAGCAGAACCGCTATTGGCTTGTAGTGCATTACTTGGAACTATGCCTTTCAGTATTCACAGAAATTTCACTCTTTAAAAAGGGGCTTTACTGACATTTGCTGAAGAAAGAGGTCCAGTAAAACACTTTTAACTAGTTCTTGACTGGCTGATCTGTTTGAAAACAACAATAATAATATACTTACAATACTCCATGCTATTACAAAAGCTGCTAACTACTTTTCTCCTCTCATATCCCTGGCTGAAAATGTATTCTCAAAGCCCATCATTATCTCTCATTAAAGGAATTAACTGCAGAAAAGCAGAGGCCAAAGCTATGTGGCCATAATCATAGTTACTTCCAATAAACAAACATACACTGATACTTGTTGTCACTAGGAAAAGATATGCGCATGCCACACAAATTAACCAGTTAGTTTTTTTGATCCTGTAACTGATAATACCATAGATATCACTACTTACCTCCAACTATCTGCCAGTTTATATTCAACAAAATTCTAAAGCTCGTGGTACACTCTCACATGCACTTTGATATCTGAAAGTACTACATGCAGTTCTGCAGGGTTTACAGGTTTTCTTGCAATCAGTGCAAATTCTCCAGGTGTAGAGGTGCCAGACTGAGAATTTTCACCTCTCTTCTTGCAATCAGAGCATATGCATTCAGATGCCAAGGTTCAGCTGGAGTGGTCTCACCTGATGATCACACAAGATTGTCCCTCATACCTGTAGCCTGATATTTCACACTGAAAAGAAGAGCAGCAGAAGGCACACTCTCCATCTCAATGTGCCATTTTCTATCTTAAGATTATAAAATTCTGTTCTGATCATTGTATTCATTTTATACTCTAATTTCTTGTTGCTTTTATTCTTTAGGATGACATTCTCTCAGAAGAACAAAATCACATCATGGGATGAAGTTCATTTTCACAAAGAGTTCTTGAATACAGGTATCCACAGGTAATCATCAAAATCCTGAGTTGGTCTCTTGAGAAATGTTCTCCTGAAATTCATGCCCTTAAACTGATTTCCACAAGCCGATAATCTGATGGAGTCATTTAAATGAATGAGGAATCGTCTTTCATTGACCAAAGAAAAGCTAATACTTTCTCATAGATCACTCATGACCCTTCCAAAAATCTCTCCAGAAAACAGTTTGTTCACAGTATCGTATGTCCCGATTTTAAATTATTAAAGCAAAGTTAAAAACAAAACCCAAACAAAACACTCTCTTCTTGTGTTTTGAAAAAGGCACTTATATTTGCCAAGACATTGAGAAGTTTGTCTTTACACACTTAATCCAACATATCAAAAAGTTTTCAGACTTTTTCATACAACCTCCCTGTAACTACAACAAGGTCTTTAAAGGAAGATCCTAATTTGCTCCAGACAAGCTATGCATGGGAACGAAAATCCACCTGTACACTATCTGTTCCAAGATTGAGAATGTGAGGTAATGAACAACATTTAGAAGAGCAGAATAATATTTCAAAACATCAAAGTGAGCAACACACTATCCATCTAAGTCTATAATGATTATTTCCTAATACAGTGACCTAAATCTAATCAGTGATGCATGGTAATATATGAAAACACTCTTTACCACCTGCAGCAATACATCTCACTGGGAAATGCTGCAGGTATTAGACTCCAAGTCCTATAAAATTAATCATATTCTGCTTATTTAAATATTCCCCCAGTGCCCATACAGGCTGTTTCTCCTCGGTCAAAAACTTCACTGACAATTAAGGAATATTTGCCATTTTCTTTTGCTGAGCAAATTTCAACTTTTGTCTATAAATTGTCATGGAATGTACAGGTTAATCATAGAATCTTTATGTTGGAAAAGACCTTTAAGATCATCAAGCCCCACCATTAACCTGCACTGCTAATACTTCCACTAAATCATGTCCTTCAACACCTCTTAAATAACTCCAGGGATGGCGTCTTCACCACCTGCCTGGGCACCCCATTCCATTACCCTTTCAGTGAAGAAATTTTTCCTAATATCCAATCTAAATATTTTTAATTAAAATATTTTTAACCTTTTTCTGGCTTTTCATTGAATTTTGGTATGTTTTTATTCAGTGAGAATCTAAAAGGCTTCCGATTTTTAAAAAATGTGTTACATTAAGATAACATAAATTAATATAACACTGTATACACTTAAAGACAAAGAAATCAATTTCAGTTAAGGTTGGATGCAATGCATTAAAATAAATAAGAGTCTTAACTATTCCATCCTACCACATCCAGATATTTATTTGTAAGGTTTTGTTCACAGTGAAGTAAGATTGTTGAAAACCTCAGAAAACAAGCAAACAAACCATATGCTGACATACTCTCTAAACTTCTAGACCAAACAACAGCATAAAAGGTTGAGCTAACTTAGAGTAAACAGAGTAACCTTTGGAAACCTTCTTGAACTACACATCATCTCAAACTTCAATTATTATTACCAGCTTTAGTACCATTAGGCACTTTATGTGAAATTTTGTCAGAACATTAGTATACAGCTTTGGTGTTCAAAGGCATGAAACTCCATTTATCTGGCCTCCTAACTGCCCCCAAGGTATGTATTAATGAACTGTTAAAGCTGCTTGTTATGACCTATTACATTAACCCACTTCATGTTAATAAGGAAGTCACATATAGCATATTTCTGCAAGAAGTAAAAAGAAATAAAGCAACGTTTACTCTTTTGACGTTATGCAAGATAGTAGAAGTGGATCAAACAAATCCTGTTTCAGCTTAAGAAAACAATAAATTCCTAATCTTACTCTTCATTGAAAAAATCCAAGGGTCTGGTTTTCCTAGTCTAAGTGTCTGGTATTTTAGTGTCTGGTTTATATGCAGTGAAATATCAAATGCTAAAAATATATAAACAACAAAACATACTAACGCAAGACATCTTTATCAATTTCAGATATACTTTTTCAAATACAAAACCAAACACAA
Source organism: Eurypyga helias (assembly GCF_000690775.1). Taxonomy (NCBI): domain Eukaryota; kingdom Metazoa; phylum Chordata; class Aves; order Eurypygiformes; family Eurypygidae; genus Eurypyga; species Eurypyga helias. The sequence continues at coordinate 8,636 of NW_010257381.1, forward strand.
AACTTCTCTCATATTATCTTTTAAACTGTCATACTGAATACTAAATTGCAGAAATAAGCACATAAAAGCATGTAATATTCACACAAAAGCCAATCAAATAAATCCTATTTAGATGGGCTTCAAAATTCAAGCTGATTGTACCGCTATGCCTGCGGAATCCCTTTGCAAAGAGGAAATATGCAGTAAAATTTAACAAAGACATCCTTTTAGTTATTGACTACAGTTTCAAAGACATCCTGTGGACTTTATCTGTGGGTGTAGTAAGGGGCACACTGACATTCTTTAGACTGTGCTTTCCAGAGCTTACCAAATAAGCTAATGATTTTTTTTTAGTAAAGTCAATAGCTGAGGAAGGAGCAAACATGCTTGCCTGGAGTTTCAAAGGACAAAAGAGCTTTATGCCAAGACTAGGATGCACTTCAGTTTCAATGCAGGGAAGAGGAAAGTAAATCCATATACACATGGAAATGACTGAGACTTTTGTGCAGTCTATACCACGCTGACTAACATCCTTGTTCATTGATCTGCATGTTTTGACAGATAAGAGTGCTCTAGACCACAACTGAACTGAATGCATTGAGAACAATAATGTAAAGACTAGACAAACTATCAAAAATTTTACTGTGATAAAACACATACAGTAGATTTTGGAATAGTTTTCATTTCCCCAACATTATAATAATGGATAAATGAAACTGATAAAGCCATTATGTTTCATCAGAAGTTTGTCTGAACACAGAAATTATGATAAATCATTTTCTACTGTATAGGAGAATAGCAAAACAAGATTGTTGTATACCAACTCCGATCTGAGGACAGTCACAAATTCATCGAAACAAAGTCAAATACAGCTATTTTGTGCATCTAGCAGTCCATATCAAATCTGTTATCAGAAGCAGCTTATTTAAGCAAAAAGACTGTTCCTTTTGCTACCAGCATTTGTTCTCTTGGAACAGTCAAATGACTGCAATTTCAAAATAAAAGCCATGATTTTTAGTGAACATTTTTTGCATGCTTTCAGGGCAAGGCAAAGAAAAAAATATTTGCTATAGATTGAATAACAGCAAGTTAATAAGCACTGTCTGTTGTACCATAAAATTTGAAGTAACTATCAAAGGAAGGAGAAGCAGAAGGGTAGAAAAGTTGACTATGCACTTACAGTAATATTAATTCCTGGAAAAATGCTTAAAAAAACCAAACACTTCAAATTATACTGGACATCTCCACAATTTTTTGTAGCCGTTTTCAATTCACATTGATTATGTCCCACACAAACCAATTATCTCAATTCTTAAATGGAAAATTGCAAATAGGACAGTATGATCTAACATTCTTCAATCCTTAATGCCTTCTTACAAGTATTTATGTTATAAACAAATCATGGGGCTAAATCCAAAAGTCTTTGAGTGAGGGGGGAAGAGAGAAGGCCTCAGTAAAGATATTGCAAAGAAAATTATTCTGGTATTCTTTTAAAGGCTTTCATTATTTTACTTTCTAATCTTAAATTTTAGCCAGACATCTGGATGTTTACACATCTACAATATCAAAATTCTATGGTTCCTCCCATGCCACCCCTCCCCACCCCCTCCCACCCCAAAATTAATTTTCATTCCTTCCAGAAACAGGAAAGTTGCTGTTTCATCACCACATAAAAACATGCTGTAGTTACAGTACTTAACATTTCATGTTAAAATATTAAGTTATTTATGATGGAGAATTGCAAAGTTATTCTAACAGTCTCTCTCTTATATACGAGATTAGCTAAAACTGCTTAAAGTTTAACTAATATATAAAAAAATTCTACGTATTGAACAGATATGTAGAACAACATACAGTTGTTCATGAAGATTCCTGCCCATTGACTTCCTGAGCTGCCTGAGAAGTGTCATAATTGTATTTTTATTCGTAAATCCTAAAACTCCTGGTATTTTTAAAGTAAAGAATTTCTTTAGTCCCAAGTTTCTCATGGGCATGCACAATGCACATTCAGCACATTAATTATTTTATTAACCTAAAGGACTTTCTATAATCTTGAAGTCAACACCACGTAATTTTCTTTCTATTTAACATGACTATTTTTAGACACTGTCAACCATCCTGGCCCTAAATAAATTTCACATTTAGAATGACGTGTGCAAGACTGTTGTTGATAAAAATTCAATGTACAAATAAGACACTAACCTGACAAATGACTAATATACAAAACATTAACTAATAAATTAACTTCAATCCTTCCTCCTATTAGTCCCTCAAAAGGAATACCCATTGTTTGGAGGTTTTCTTACTGATGTTTACTCCCTAATTTCTTTTCTGTTCACAAGGTAATTACTGCCATTTCAATTTAACTGTGGTGCTTTAAAATGCTACTGAAAATTATTTTTTTCCTCCCATAAAATACCTATAAATCAGGCAGAGAGAAAGTACCAGGAGAGATATCAACATCAATTTTCCATTGTTCTAGCTGAAAATATACATCTGTACATCTTAGCTGTAACATGGTGGCCTAGTTTGGTTTCATTTTATCTATTGTATTGAAACAGATAGTCCACAGGTTTTACCATGAAAACTGGTAAGTTTTTAACATATCTAGATTTCTACCCAAGAAAGTCAGGCAATGGCACACTTCCCACATCTGTCATCCCTCTGGCCATGTTGTAGGAACAGAACCTATGCCATAAAAAAAGTAACATTAAGGGATCATGCCACCTATCATCTCAGGATGAATATTTGAGTCTGAAATACAATTTTCAGGAAGGATTCAGGTGAAAAAAAAAAAGAAAGTCCACTGAAAGGAGGGGTTGGATTTGCCTAATTTGTTTCAAACACAAAAGACTCCTTAATTTGCACTCTCTGGTGTCTCAAGACAAGATGCAGGAAGACAGTTCATTGTGCTACATGGAAGTAAATTCCAAGCTCAAATTTTGGTTTACCTTTGTTTGCCTTAAAAAAACAAATGGGACTGAAGAACAAATGAGTAAAATGTTAATGCATTTATCTTATACACAGCATACTTCCTGGGGATTTTTGTCACCTGCTGATGAATGGAAATGAGCAAATGGACAGCTAAGCCTTTCTTAATCTGCTCATAATTGAGATAATCTAGTTAAGTTAATTCACTGATCATTTACAAAGAATGGAAGCATGTTTTCCTAGCTGGGCTGCATCTATTAAAATGATACACTAGCCTTGACATATAATGTCACAGGACACACTCCATTCTTCTCTTTTAGCTAGAGATATCATGCTGAAAACATCTAAAACCAAAAGGAGAGAAATCCTACCAATTTAAAACCTTATTGTTGCCCACTAGAGCAACCTTCCACTGAAAGTATAAGCCATTGGGGAACATTCTGTAAGTGCGTGAAACAAATTCCTTAAGAAATGCATAACAACAGAATGCAGAGAGCACTATAAGCATCCATCCATCATATTAACATAGTGTAGGAAACTACAGATATTCTGGGAGGTGGCCCTGGGAATGCTAAGTACCAAAAAAAGGGTGATGTCCTGCCTGACAAACACCAGAGTATTTGATCATGTGACTCCTGCCTCAAATATAGTAATTACGGGTTGGACCACATCCCTTAGAAGCCTGATCTTGGTTAAGGAATTCAAGTGGCATGGAAATGCACCAGTTCTCCCAGCCTTGTCCAGCCAAGCAGCGAGATGCACCTTCTCTCCCACTGAGCAGGCAAGTCTTTTGCAGTCCACCCATCCTGTATCCAGGTGTCTTATCTAAGAGTTTCTAGCAAACTCTGATAACTTCTCCTTAAGATCAGCTCTTCTCCATGTTTGCTTACCTGCACAGATGTTCTCTCTTATTTTTCTGTTCTTTCAGCCTTTACAGCTTTGAGGAGTGGACACATGTGAATCTCATGAAGGTCAAGAGCGAAATCCCCAATATCAGTACAGATGGGGATGAATGGATTGAGAACAGACCTGTAGAGAAGAACTTCGTGATACCGGTGGATGGAAAATTGGACGTGAGCCATCAGTGTGTCCTTGAAAGCCAACTGTAGCATGGGCTGTGTAAAAAGAAGCATGACCAGCAGGTCGAGGGAGGGGACTCTCCCCCATCGACTCCACTCTTATGAGACTCCATCTGGCGTACAGCTTCCAACCCTGGGGTCCCCAGTACAAGACAGACATGGACCTGTTTGAGTAGGTCCAGAGGTGATCCATGAAAATCAGAGGGATAGAACATCTCTGCTGTGATGAAAGACTGAGAGAGCTAGGGTTGTTTACACTGGAGAAGGCACTGGGGAGGCCCTATTGCAGCCCTTCAAGAAGGCTTATAAGACAGACAGGGATAGGACAAGTGGCAAAGGTTTTAAACTGAAATGGAATAGATATAGATTGGATGTAAGGAAGAAACCTTTTACAATGAGGCTGGCGAGATACTGAAATTCTAGGAGGTTCCTAGAGAACTCCTGGATGCTGCAGCCCTGGAAGCATTCAAGGTCAGGTTGGACGTAGCTCTGGACCACTTGCATGAAAAATGTCCCTCTCTATGGCAGCAGGGGTTGGACAAGACAATCTTTAAAATGTCTCTTCCACTCCAAACCATTCTATAATTCTATGGTTCCCTGCAGGAGATCACATTTTCAGCTTTCATCTCATTGCTTCCCAAGTTAAATACTTTCTTGCTACTTAAGGGCATATGCTTAACTTGACACTCTAAAAATACTACAATATTTCTAGTTTCAGTTTGTCTATCTTTTAAACCATGCCATGTTTGAAAAATTAAAATAAAATTAGTCTTTTATCGTAGTCCATTTCTTCATGAGACAAGAAGGAATTCAGAAAACCTCTTAACCTTTAATTAGATATTCTTCAGTTTTTCCAATGTAAAATAAATTCTTGCTAAAGTCTTGTAACACTTTTTTAGTTTCTTTGTAATATGCAAGCACCATTTTAAAACACTGAATAGTAGAAATCGATAATGAGTTCCAGTGATAATATCACAAATGCTGAAGATTGTAATTAAAATTACACTTTTCATTCTGCTATTTATAAAGTCAGAATCATATTTGTGTCCTTACCAACATTTTACCCATGAACTGACATTCAGCTGATTATCTACCCTGAGTCTTAAATTATTTTCTCAGTTCGCACTCATTAGGACACGATTCAATGTCCATTAAGTGTATAACTTTTGTTAAAAAAAAATTAAATTTACATACTCTTCAGAATATAAATTCACAGACTAAAACATCGATGGATTTGGGGTGATTTTTAAAAATTTTTTTCTTAATCCTACAGAAGATGATAAATCATTAAGCAACATTAGCAGATAATTAAAATTACTAATTAATTAATGCCCTGGTAAAGTGAGAAAAATGAGGGTTTTTATATCAAAAGATGTAGAAGCAGCATACTGTAAAAATGTTGATGGAGTCATTAGTTTGCTCACTTGAGAAGTACTATTTACAATACCAACATGCAGTGTAGTGATTCCACTGATACATAGAGAGCAACAACTGAAAGGGAGCAAATATTGATATGCTTGTTCAATATCCAAAGAGACTGCATAGATGCTTTTGATTCTGTTAGAGCATAACCAAAAATTCCCCTAAGCCTGATTAGATTTGCCCTCACTTTTGGATTTTCCTGTGAAATACAAACTAGCTTTGTTTTACATCTATACTTGCAATAGGGAAGTGTCAATATAATAAAACATTTTTGTTAACCAGATAATACAGTGTTTGTATCATTCAAAGCCCTACTTTAGATCATTAAATATATAGTGTACCATATAACCATATTATTAGGCTAGTAGCATATCATGACAAGTTCAAAAGTCAGCTCATTAAAAAGTTTTGTATGTTTTCAAGCTCAGGGCAAGTCTAATTAAAGTAATTGAAGAATTTTAAATTGAAAGAAAATTAAAGTAGCACGAAAGGTAATATACTATCTGCTGATTCATTTAAAAGTGAACAGCATCAGTTGTTAATGATCATTGATTAAAAGGGGCACATACATTACAATCTAGGTTAGAAATAGCAAAGGAAAGCCCACTTTGAAGGAACCTGCCTTACATATGTGTTTGTTGGGCTCTAGAAGAGGCATTTTTAATTGTATGGTATGTGACAAATTAGTTAAGAGAGCACAGACTCAGTCAGCACAGGTAGGATTCATCACACTTGATTTAGCTATTTTATATTGTAACAACTGGAATGAGATAATGTGATTTGTCTTATTCTAAAGCCTTTTTTTAATACAAGTGAGTGAATCAGCCCTCTGCAGACTCATATTCAATAAACTGTTGAAGGAGTCTAAAATAAATTAAATGCATGCTTTTGCACATTTAAAGTTAGGTGAAACAAAACTGACACCTTAAATACTTAGGGTATGTAATGAAAAGTTAAAAAAGTAAAAATGTTTTTTAGATCCATATCACAGCTATTTTCCTTTCAACAAAACAAAAAATCTGAAAGTGATAAAAATTAATCATGATGCTGTAATGAATACACTTAATCTCTTCGCTAAATGAGCATTAGTTTGGTACAGGCTCCAAAGGAGGTAAAGGTCTGAGCTGTAGCCAAGCCAAGAACTCCTCTAGTTTAAACCTTTCTCTGAAAACCCACCAAGGAACAGGGTGACACACTAAATACCAATTAATACAAATTTGAAACACCAACCATACAATTAATGCATAAGTAACAAATGGATTTTACAAAACTCATTTATCAAAACCAAAGAAACTTCTGTGTACAAGGAATCTCACGCCTACCTTTCCAACACATGTGATTTGAGTACAAGCCAAGTACTTTATCCCATTGATATGGCAGCCTAAGTAAGCCTTCTTTGAGCTCTCCTTTCTAGGCAGTGTGGCTGAATAGCACTGATCTCCCCTAAATCTGAGATACCTCCCAAGGTTGTACCTCAAGGCAGAGAGACCTTTTATCAACAGCAGATCACTGGATGAGTCTGATTTGATCTCCCCATCAGCTGCAGCTAGTCTGCTGCCAAGTGACCCTCCCCTTGAACAGGGACACCTCTCAAGGTTTGAGATTCCTCACCTGAGACTCAGAGATCCTTCCTTGTCTGACGCAGAGAGACCTCTTACTCCTCCATGTTGAGAGATCCCTTATTCCTCAACACCGAGAGATTCATTACTGCAACAGATCCTCAGTAAGTGACTAATACCTTGTTAAAATTTCTAGGTTTTGTGAACCTACTTCTCCTTTCTATTTTTCTTTCATGCAGTAGTTAATACAGTGAACCTTGCAATCACTTATTGAACCTTAGTAAACCACTGTCAAACTTTGTTAGATTCCACTGAATTTAGTGAACTCTGTCAAATCATTATTTTTACTCACTAAAATGTATTGCTGCTCCACTCTTTTTTGAGTGAGGTGCATTCCACTCCTCCACAACAAATATACTTTTGAAATAAACAGCTAATTTAAATTATGCAAATTCATTTTCTTTTCTGCAGGTGAAGAAAAGATCTTCCATTCAGGAAGATAAGGTTCAACTGTATTATAATACCTTCTGATTTATTTTTAGAGTATTTAACTTCAAGAGTGTATTTTGATATGAAAAAACTTAATAATCTTCCGTATCAGTTAGACAATCCTTCATCATCTATAGCAGTAGCTATCATAATGTGAAGAATTCAAGTCTTGGTAATCATTAATGGAAAATCCCAGTGTCACAGTCCTACCCATTATTTTTTCTCAGTTAAGTGGATTCCACCTTTGCTTCTGAAAACCAAAGATATTTTTCAAGCCAAGAGGGAATATTTTGTGCCCAAGAACATATTTTGGTATCAAAAGGCAAACTTTCTTGATGACAAAACTAATAGTAACTAAAAATACTTGGTGCTGCATTTTTCAGTATACATACGCAAAAGTTGCAGATACTAGAAGGAAAAAGGACAGGCTATTCAAAGGAATGCAGTACTGCATGTCCAGACATTCTTATTTCATTTTATATAGGAAATTTATTATCTGGGCAATGCAGCCCTGCCAAGAAATCGCCAGCCAGCTGTTATTGCCAACATAATTGACAGTTGAATTTAAACCCGACAGCAGCTGCTTCTCTTAACTTTCCTAGTTTTGTTTCATTGAACTGGAACGGTGGTCACAGACCAGTTTTTCAATACCCGTGTATTTCTGCTGTACACATCTCTAGATTAAAATCAGTTTTCACTTTGAGAATATGTATATACATGCAAGTTTAGGTTTATCCCATCATTAATTAAAGTGCCAAGTTGCACTTTTCTATTTTTTTATAGTGTTTCTTACTGTTTTAAGAACTTGGCTTTCTTGGATAAAAAGCAGGAAAAATTATAATAGTCAAACCCACTGAACATGAAAGTCAGGACTGGGGTAGTGCTCTAATGGGTCTTACTTTATCTGCTTTCTCCAGATGGACTGAAAATGTCTTCCCTAAGAAGGCAATAACTTAAACATTTGTAATAATTTATTAAGAAGGCACAGCATCCTAATTCCTTTACGATCCAAGCAAAGGTTAGTTCCCAGGCTGCTTTTAAGAAAGCTTACATCACAGTATTTCAGGAGTGCATGTTTTCTGATCTGTTTTCACAGCACACAACTATTTCAACCTCAGAGCTGCCAGTCAGCAGACTGCAAGGATACTTTTCCTTTTTGTCTGTTTAAGAAGAAAGATCTGGGTAATATTCCCACAAAATTTGCAAACTTAAAAAAAAAAAATCTAAAGGTAAGAGTTTCAAGGCTAGTTAATGAGATTCAGATTCCCAATCTGTGCAAGAAATGAAAGAAAATTATTTGCTACAGCTCCCAAAATGACAAACTGATAACTACGATGGTTTGTATATATTTAAAATAAGTTATAAATATATGTTTATAAAATAGGATCAGTGGGTGCCTACAACCACCAAGAAAAGTGTCTGAAACATAGGCTAAGCACAAATAAGACAAGTATGCTCCATTAATTGTTGTAAGAAATATTACACCAATCAGGCACTATTGACATTAATTCAGCTGGAAAGCGTGATTGCCAAATAATTTTATAAGATTTTTCCGCATTGCAAGTCATCTTTACAAAAAAGGGCTATGAAATTGATCACTTCACTGAACTCCAATTGTAGGAGTATAACTACATAATTAGGTCTTAAATCATTACAGGATCCTAGATGAACATGTATTTTATATCAACCATTTAGCAGACCTGGAAAAAAACCCCAAGCATAACATAATAATATATTTCTTAAACAGGATCAGGTACCAAATTTAATTTTATAATAAACCCAAATGTTTGAGCAAGCAATTAAATAATTTCCACAGATCTATATGCTGTTGTTCCCTCTGTTTCCTAGGAGGCTGCTCTCACTGTTCTTCTGCATCACCCAATTCTGTAAGTACATGTGAGAGCCCTGGATAAAGCAGGAGAGAGATCAAGAGCATCAGCAAGCAGTCTCTTAGGATGGAATTCCATTAGCTTTAACATGAGCTTCCCAGAATGGAGTCAGTGCACCTTTAAGAAAGAGCAATGGTGTGGTTTTTGTAACCCCTTGATCAATCTACCAGAACCTATATTTACTTATTTTGATTTTTTTTTTCTTTTCCCAACCATGGGTTGGTTTGGTTTTTATTTCATTTTTTAATGTTAGTGTCACATAATAGAATTGTTTTCATATTTATACTTAAAGTCTCAACTGATTTGTTAGTGTTAAGTATAACAAAACATAACATGAATCCAGCAAAGGAATGTTGCAGTTTAACCTTCTGACCTCCCTTAACTAGAAGAATCTATTAGAAAGTTAAATTTGGATCTAAAATAAAAATCTCAGTGCATTTCAATGACATGTTGCACAGAGTTATATAAGAAGATGAATCTAGACCTCCTGAAGTTAATAATTTAACTCAGTTGTTAGTTCTTGATTCTTCCTTAAGCTTCTTTCTTCCCCTTTATGCTCATTCTGATTAGTACTTTTATATTTAAACATCTCTCATAGTTTTTCCGCTTAGGGTAATAGGAAAATAATTCTGGCTCAAGCAAAATTTTCCATGCAAAAGCAAATTTTCAAGGCTGTGTCTTAAGCATGCCTCTAACATACTTCTCCTGGCTGGTAGTGATAAAAGGCTTGACATCCAAATGACAGTAATGCCACAGTGGGCTTGTGAAACAAGGTCAAAGAGTTAAAAATTTAATAATCGAGTATTAGCAGAGTTTTCAGGGGAAGTAACTTAAATATTTTTATCACAGAAACATGACCTAATTCTGGCCATAGTATCTGGGTTTCAGGTACTCATCTGACGAGTAGTAGAAGGTTATGAATGTAGGCTGAGAGAAAAGAGAGGGATGGTTTATAAACACATTGTGACATTGGTTACTTAAAAAATTAACTGCTTGGGAAAGATCATGGAATTGCTGGACTTCTAAACACATTTTCCCTGCCCAGTATTAATGGACAAAACAAACTCTTGAGGATTTGCCTCACTCCTTTTTCTGACACCAGGGTTTGAACATGATAAAGGAAGAACTCATTTGTGGTAGCATAGACATTAACCAGAAGTTTACCATTTCAATTTTATTTCATGTTTAGAACATATGGGCACATAACCACTGCTTAGATATACTATCCACATACTGGTATGTTTTCATAGCACTCAAAATTTCAGTCCTCTGTATTAGATACTACCTTGGATACCATTAGGTGAATGAGGCAAAGCAGAATGGCAACACACAAAAGAAACTATCACAGTTGCCAGTGTAAATGTCATCTGTATTAACCTTACATTCTTTAAAATTTCCCAGGATGTCTTATTTTCAGCATTTAGGAAAAGAGAGTAGCCCGAAGTACACACTATTTAATTAGTGAGAGAGAAAATTCAGATAAAGACACTGTTACTACAGAAGACAGGAAGGAAACGCAGCTGCAAGTACTGATTCTGATTTTAACGTCATTTAAGCTATCATTTGGGCAAGGTAGCAGCTTTCAGAAAACAAGAGGGATCTACTATGAGTCAGAAGGAAACAGGTAACTGAAATAAGTGAACTCTGTCCTCTTATTGTCATCGTTTGAAACCCAGTGATGCCCAGAGAACTATATCAAACCTCACATTTTCAGGGGAAGTGCCACAACTTCCGAAGAACAAAGTATGGTACATAAGTGATTTTTCATATCATCACCAAATCTACAAAACAGTGAAAAAACCCACCTGGTAATTATTTTTCCAAAGTACTTCCAGAATTTAAATCACTATAACTTCCTTGAGCTAGTGTCCACAATATGATCTTAAAATGGTTATCACTATGAGCAACAATACGCATCTCTCAAAACTGTCATTAATTTGTATATCAGAGACCACAGCCAACTTACAGTGATTGCATAACAATTTGGACATTTCTGTATCTAAGCTACTCATTTCCATAAGGGGGAAAAAAAGAAAATCCACTTCTTTTGGGAGCTTTGCTAACATAACATAGATGACGAAAGAAAATTAATTATCATAACATCTTTCTCTATTGAAGTGTGTATCTTGGAGACCTTGGCACTCTTTAATAAAGTGTAACCACATAAACAGTATATAAATAGATCAGGCAGAAAACTAGTAAATTAGGTCTGTGCAAGTATCATTCCCACTGAAATCACAGGCAGAAATAGGACAAGGTCAGGCCTTACAATCCTGTAACAAGCGACACCACTGACAATATGTCGGTTTAACTATACTGATTTCAATAACTATACTTGTGATTTATGCTGGTGTCAGTTCAGAAGCAAGTCTACACACATTTTCATGCCTGCCTCAGTTTAAACAAAGCCCACTGACAGAGTCGTCAGCACCAGCAGCTATTTCACACCTCTGCTGTGGACTGCTCACTGCAAGAATGACCTCACTAAGCCATCAGCAAGTCTTTGTACAAACATATTATCATACCAACATATGTTAGTAAAAAGTGGGTGTCACTTTTCAACAAGCAGCTGCTGATATAAAAGCTGGTCTCATGCCTGAGAAAAAATGAAGTAAAATGTGCAATAGCTGAGTTTTCTTCAGACGTTTCTAATCTGGAGAATTTAAACCTCAGCCCCAGATGGTGAACCATTCATAAAATTATGCTCATTGACATCCTTAACATCAGTTTATCATAATATCCCTTTCTTCATTACTTATGATATCTACTCAATCAATGGCTATTACAGCTTTCAGTTTGGTTTTTAAAATACTTAGTAATTACTCTAGTGACATCCCATTTCCTATCTGTGACACTGGGCTTTTACTTTCTGTGTGGTGAATTAATGACATTAATTAGCTTTATGCCTTGACAACACACAATTTCTGCCTAAGGGCTTCCTCAAACAAAAGGAAGAATAAGATCAATTAAAACAAATGTAATTAATTTAATGTCTCTTGAAGACAAATGGTCAGATGTAATACATATTGCATCCTGAAGGTCTAGATCCCACTCCTGACTTGAATAATATCACTTCAAGTTTTGACTTGCATGATCAGAATTAGGCCAGTTATATGTTTTTCAGCCCCATGGCAAAATTTGCATGAAAAGTATTTAGTTTGGCAACAGATCAGTAGTGAAGCTATGAAGTTTTTCTTATTAATTTACTACTGATCCTAATAATCCAGGATAATTATGGGGAAAATCTGGGAAAATCTCTCAATTTCCTGCTTTGGAGGTGCAGTTACTCATCTGTTGGTAACTGCCCCTAAAGACAAAGGTTGCTTAAAACCAGTCTATATGTTTAAGAACATAGATCTTGTGGGATGCATTATGCAAACATAAAGTATTTTTAAGTACCTGCAAATTTGAGTGTGTGTTATTCCTCCTGAGCAAAGCACATCAATTCTCAAGTGTGAATTCTGCAGATACAAAAAAACCAACCCCAAAACCCAACAAAAAAACCCAAAAAGAAACCAGATATGTATTTCTAAGTGAAAAGAAGCAGTTTTAGAGAAACAAAGTGAAGAGACAGCCCATTAAAATCAAATCCTTGTGGTTTACACAACACAAGAAATTATTTTGTAATTAATATCATCGCACAAAGGGAGATTTCTAGTATGAAAATAGTCCACAAATGCACAGTCTTGTGTGGATGGGTGAGAACTTGGATCTAAATGTTCCAAGAGACAACAGAAGAAATGATAGATATGTTATGAGAAGTATAGGATTATGATAGCATAGCATCAGTCATGTATAAGCACTGAAGTGTTAATGGAGTGCTTGGGCAATCCACATGCCTCATACAAAAGCAGCAAAGCTGCTTTCTAAGTAGGAGCAAAATAATTGATTCCCCCTCACCCCAAGATTATTTTAGACATTTCCTGTCACGTTGAATTTCTGAACTGAAGATAATGATTATATCCATTTATATCATTGTCATTCTTTTATGCAGAGTGACATAAATGATATGAGGCATCTCAGCAAGATATAGCAGGCCAGAAAACTCTACCAGGGGCTTTACATGAACTCAGTCTCAGCTCCCCATCACAAAATATATTTTGTGCTTTCCTTCAAAATTTTTATATAAAGAACTACATTATTGTTTCTGTTCCCCAAACATGATTAATTGTAGCGCATCTTTAGTAATTAATATTTCATTAGAACCTGATTTTCTGTAGAACTCAGAAGGTAAACAACTGCATTCGCCATTTATTAATTTAGATTGGGCGGGGTGTGTAGGGGGAAGATTTACCACACCAATGTGACAATTAGCACAGTTCAAAGTGCACACGTACAGCTTTAACCACCATCAAAATCATGCTAGGACTTCTCATAGAACATCAACACTGTGCCATGGTATTTTGAGAAGTAAAAAGGCTTGTTGTTACAGAGGATATCCTCATATCAAGTACTCTGCAAATGCCTAATTAAATTGTGCTGTTCTGATGCTGAACTGACCCGAACACGATCTACTGTAGCACTGAGGATTAACACCTCTGACAGTAAACCTGGCCAAAATGAGATAAACTTTATGAAAGTATTTTAGATTCCAGCATTATATTAATCACAAAATGGAAGCAATTTTAAAGGATGGTGGATTTTTTGGAAAAAGCAAGACTGACAATCCAAATGCTAGGGGATCACAACACATCACCAGTTCAAGTTCTTTCCCTGAACCAAGGTCTCATACATTCCAAAGAGTTACTGCTTATCTGTCCATCATGTGGGGTTTTTCCCCACCCTCTTCTCTCATTTTTATCCATTTCCATTCCCTGAGAACTGTTCATGTGAAGGTCTGATGATGAAAGTGTGGTCACTGCTGTGCTTTCTGCAAGAGTCGAAGTTTCCTGAAAATAGCACCTTGAAGTTGAAAAGGGTTTTGTCAATATTCTCTCAGTTTCCCCTACATATCCCACTTGAGAACTCGGACTATCCCACAACATCCTGGGGAAATTGAACTTATATTTTCATATTAAGGTTAGACAAGGGCTGCTATTGCATCCCTAAAAACTGAAAGGTCTTGAGAAGGAAGAAAAACCCTGTTCTAAGACAGGAGCCTTAGGGTTCTTATTCATGTCTGTCTATCTGAAACTCTGTATTGAATCAGTCACATCTAATTAATGAGTTAGTTTTAAAAGATGTAAGCTACAACGATAGCTTAGTACCCTAACAGCTTTGGTTTCTATGAGACCACCACATTTCATATTCTCTGGATAATAGTAAAGATAGCACAGAGAGCAGCAAAAATGCTGTGGTATCAATACAGCCCTATTAACATGGTGCATAATTAGTGTACTAGGTTTATGATTTTTTTTTTCCTCAAAAGGTCTGTCTGAATCAGACAGCTCTTAAACCATTTGAAGGGCAGGCTTGTTTTGACTAGCCAGAAAGAAAGAAATAAGAGACAATACTGTTTTGGTGAAGAAGCATAAGGCAGAACAGAAAATATGTTGAGAAGTAGTTTTCATGGCAATGAAAGAACAAGAAGTGTATCAGTGTGAGCAGGCTGAAATTGTCTTTTAAAAACAGGTCTGATGTTGACTCAGTGTTGAGGGCACTGGTTTTCCATGCTTATATTTACAAGAGCTTGCTATAATAGCATGAATTAGGTAGAAAAGGAAGCTTCAGTCCATGGCTGGCAAGGGTGCCTAACAGTGACAGCACTAGAATTAGGAACCTGCTGCAGTAGAGTCTCAGCAATGCTCAAACACATGTTGGTGCTATTCTCTCCTCATCTCCAGCAGGCTGGCAATAGTCTTCCTATTAGTATGCAAAGCCATTTGTTATTGGAAAAACAGGGTTATTCCTCCTCTTGAAAGCATGAATGTATTCACTTTTGTTTGTTTGTTAGCTTTAGCAAAAAGTGGATTTGGTTTTCATCGCTGTTCTTTAAACCTTTAGGGAGATTAAGCCCTGGCATACATACTGACCACATGCTCCTAATCCCCCCAAACATCTTTTTTTTCAGACCACTTTTACATGTGGTATGTAGAAAAGAATCAAATAAAATGTAAACCCCCTAGCAGTAAAGGATTTTATTACTGTAACACATGTAAGGATCCAGCAAGCCTACCTCTCACAACTGTGATATTGGTAATGCGTAAAGGTATAGGCAAAAACGGGGTTTTTAATTTTTGCTTGAGACACAAACCTTAAAAATCTCATCTTTGTTATTTTCAGCAAACTAGCATCTTTAGGAGTACAAATGCAGTAAATCCTGTGAAAATGCACAGCATAAAAAGGCAGTTAAGAAAATTATTAATGACAGCAGCCCAACAGTAAAAGTGTACCTGTTCTAAAGTGCTTCCTACGGAAATCCAATATGTTACTTTATTTTAATAAGTTCTGCCAGGAAGTCTGAAAACATACAAGCAAACTCTCTTAAAATGTCCACCTAAGAATAATTTGCTGCTCCAAAAACTATCTGAAGCAATTTTCAGCCCTGCAATTAAACCAGTTTTCATTTCCTTTTTGTTTTCTTTTTAATCCTCCCTGTGCAGATATAGAGGGTTTATAACTTTCAGAGAAAACTGTCAGCATGAAAATGAGATACAGAAATACAGAGTATTTAAAGACCATCTATTGCAGATTGCAGCAGTCCTGAATTGTAGTTGCTAGTGCATCAGTAATATCAGGGTGACAGCTTAGCAAACATTTCACATGGATGGTTTCACAAAGAACTCAGTCATAACAATTCACATTGCAAACTCTCCAAAAGCCCAGATGTTATGTGCTTACAGGAAATGCTAGTCAAACATAGTCTAGATAGATAGAAATGCTATTATGAACAGAAACATTTACCTTTCTTCAGTTATCATGAATTTTGGGAAAACAATGGATTAATGTCACTTCACTTCCCACCCGTCCCGCTTTCTCACACATGCATGTGCACATTTAGAATTTGGTCTTCTGCATTAAATGTCCCATGCCAGAAAAATTCTGAATATATAACATAAAGTGGTTCTGACAAGGGTTTTGGTTTTAATGATTTTTATCTCACCAACTGTTTATAACAGTGAATATAATAATCTTTGGGGTTTTTGCTTTTCTTATTTTATTTTCTTATTTCGAACCACATGAAACACAAAATGTATGAGGTTACCAACACAGGACTTACAGTAGTGAAGAGCAACTGATAAGAAAATTTAGAACAAAATGAGATTTAGAATAAACAGATGCTAATCATATAGGTTTTTGTTGGTTTTTGTTGGTTGTTTTTGTTGTTTTGGGGTTTTTTTTTTGTTTGGTTTGGGGTTTACTATATAAACTAGAGAGCTTTGTAATGGAGTGCATTCATATCATCATTTAGCGTTATCATTTTACCTCAAAATGTAATTCAACATCATAGTTAAAAAGGAAAGAAATGGTGGTTGAAATTCCATTTCATTTCTGCTAACTTCCAACTGAAAAATTGTAATGAACACGTTTCTATAAGTTACCTCAGGACAGCTGACACTGTAGCGATGCAGTAAGACAGCCCTGGACAAATGTCAATCATTTCACCCATTTTCTAACTCACTGTACTTTCAGAATGACTGTTATCAACCTTGCCTTTTTTTTTTCTGTTTTAATTACTGATCAATAAATTTAATATTTTTAGTTTGTTCTTTTAATGTTATCAATAAATAAAATTTTAGAGACCTCTTCCTCCATAAACTACTACGGTTTATTCAAGAAATATTTGCTCTTTCTTCAGGTGCCATTAAAACAAATGAGTTCATAGGGACCCACTGGTCATTGTCTAATCCACTTATCAACTCTAAATGCAAATACTCTAGAAGTTCTCTGTAGAGAAGATGAAAAACAAATAAGCTCCAAAATTTTCTGGAAAGGACTCAGAAGTTTTCCTCACAGAACCTTTAAAACAGTTGGTCACAAAAAGCAATTGGATGTCCATTTTATAAGAACAACAGACGTTTTTATCCTTTGAAAAATCACACCCCAAATGTCACTCTCAGTATTGGAACTTTTGAGCACTTCTGTTTTACTACACCTTCTGTGATTCTTAAAACTTTGCCTAAATGATATATTGCTCTAAAACAATTCTTAGATTTTCCAAATAATTTATTATACATGCTACATGCTTTATAATATAATGCATTAATTCACACCTTCAAGATGTATCCACATTTCTAAAAGCCAGAATTTAAAAAGCTATAAATAAAACGTTTATTTATTAATGTATTTTAAACAATGTCTTATCTCACAGATTTTAGTGATCTTAACAGATTGTAATAAATTACACTTTTCCTTATTAAGAGATAATATTCTTAATAAGGACTGAGGGAAAAAAAAAATCAAAGAAAATGGAATGAGATAAACACGGTTCCTGTCTAAAAGTATGAGAAGGAGGGAAATGCCTCAAAATTCAAGGCGAATTAGGTCAATTTCAGTTCCTAAAAAGTGGCAGAACAAATACTCAAATACTCTCTGAACAATTACAAGATAAGAAAGATATGAAGATGAGTAACAGTGACAGTAGATTCATCAAGAATAAGCCATGTCAAAATAATCTTTTTTTTTCCACGATAGCATAATAGGCCTGTTGGATAGCAGAAAATCAGTCACAATGTCATCCAGCTTCACTTTAGAAAGCCTTCTAATGCTCTCCCACATGATATTTTGATAAACAAACTAGAGAAACACTGCTTGGATGTGAATAACTACTGGGTGTAGTTTCTAACAGTCCACTGTCAGGCCTGAAAAGTGTTTGCAGTACTGTTCCATAGGGGTGTTGTGGTTTAACTCCGGC
>NW_010257382.1:0-35064 GCF_000690775.1 Eurypyga helias
AACCATTCTATGATTCTATAATATCAGGAGATATAATTATGAAATAGAAGTCAACTCCTTATTTAGTGTTAAAATACTTGAGAACAGATTTCAGTTCTTGGTAGCACTGCTGTCACCTTGGGATAGTGGCTTTACTAGAGAGGCCTCCAAAATATCACTTTGCTAAGTATAAAGAATTATTTTATTTATAGAAAAAATTGATCTAATGAAGATATATTTTTATTTCCTTTATTTATGGCTTCAAGTAGCTTTGAATAGTACTTGAATCCCATCGGGTCTTCTCCCAGAGAGTCTGGAGGACAGCTGGCATGCAGCTTTTCCCCCAGACCTTTGAAAATGGAGATGGTGAGAGTGCTTAAGTGAAGGGTTTGATTTTCATGGCTTGTGTATCTTTTACAAATGCAGGGCTATTTCACATTTTTAAAATGTGTCGAGTTATCCACCTCGTGAGGATAAATACATTCCTAGTTTTCCCATAAATGCCCTAAACAATGTAACAACAGTAGGTTAAACCATTAGGTATTTAACCCTCATGTGGTATGCACCTTGGGAAAATACATAGTCTTTAAGCAGAAAGGGTGCATGTTTTGGGTAGATTGATCTTGGATCTGTTTTCCCAGGACAGTTCCCCTGTGCACCCGCAAGCTGGTCCTGACCCCTCCTGGCAGCAGAGTCCATGCCGGGAAGTGCCTGTAATTCAGTTTTCTGATTGAATAGTGCAAGGCTGTTCAAGCATGAAATTGGTTCCTTCATGTAGAGCCCGTCCCCTTGGCCTGGCAAGGCAGGGCTCAGAAACGGATGGTTGCTACGATTGCTGCTGTTGGCCCAACCAGTTGTCGCGAGGAAGAAAGTTCAGCTTTTATACGTGCCTGTAAGGGAAATGTGGGAATGCGTCTCTGGATGCAATTGAGAAGTGAGAAGAGCCTGCAAAGCTATATTCAGCAGCAAGAAGCAAATTAATCATAGTTTCTTTGCTGCAACAAGAATCCTTAATGAATAAAGCCATCTTGTTACTCTTTAGGAGGATGGGCATTGAGATGAGCAAATGCCATCCCGGCCATGCAGCCTGTTAGATGATGTTTCTGCAAGCAGATCGTCAGTACGAGCTCATCTCTGCAAGAAGCTGAGCAGTGAGTGTGGGCAGTCCCAGCACTAGGGATCCTGGCTCAGTTCTTGTCAGCAGGTATGTGGAGGGCTGTGGCATCGCAGGGCGACTGCTCCAAGCAGAAGTAAAGAGCAGTTAAAAGCATCTGTGTGAGGCAGCCCTGGCCCTGCCGTAGGAGCTCCAGCCACAACCCAGGTGGACATCTGTTCGGTTGTATTTGGCCATCAGCAACTTCTCTTTTGGTGTATTTGTCCCTGCTGCTGGCAGTGGGGTCTTGCTTTCTGAAACTGCTTGTGACATGTGAGACCCCCCTGCAGTTCTGCTCCAGCTCTGGGCCCCAACAGCAGAAGGACACGGAGCTGTTGGAGCGAGTCCAGAGGAGGCCCCGGAGATGCTCCGAGGGCTGGAGCCCCTCTGCCCTGGGGACAGGCTGGGGGAGGTGGGGGGGTCAGCCTGGAGAAGGGAAGCTCCGGGGAGACCTCAGAGCCCCTTCCAGTGCCTGGGGGGCTACAAGAAAGCTGGGGGGGACTTTTTCCAAGGGCAGGGAGTGACAGGACAAGGGGTAACGGGTTTAAACGGAAAGAGGGAGATTGAGATTGAACATCAGGAAGGAATTCTTCCTGGAGAAGGTGGGGAGGCCCTGGGACAGGTTGCCCAGAGAAGCTGTGGATGCCCCATCCCTGGGAGTGTCCAAGACCAGGCTGGATGAGGCTTGGAGCAACCTGGTCTAGTGGAAGGTGTCCCTGCCCATGGCAGGGAGTGGCACTGAGTGGGCTTTAAGGTCCCTTCCAACCCAAAACATCCTGTGATTCCATGATGATGTCCCAGGTCTGGTGACTGGAGTTAGGCCAGTGCTGCGCTTGGCTTCCTGTGAGCTGCTTGCTGCTGCAAAAGCACTTTAGCAAAGAGAGGTGGGGGTTTTGTTTTCCGTTCTTTGTGGAGGGAACCCAGAAATCACCTTCCCTTACTAGTGAACATTAAATAGCCTGTTGTTTTGCTGGAATATTTTTTTAAATTAAGTTCACCTTTCCTTATGTTTTTAAATCCTGTCCAAGATTAGAGGAAGGTGGAAGTATTTTGAGTATTTCTGTGGATGCCAACACTATCCCACTGGAATAATGCACTCTCAAACCCTCAGCAGAGCACAAATAACATCGTGATATGCTGTTAGCGTAGAATAAATCATCATAATGTGCCGTGGCATATAATCAATACGCATTGATACGATCTGGCGTCTTGTGAGGTGTCCGAGGGTGACGGTGGCGTGTTTCGGGTCTCGAGGGAGATGAAGAAACACGACTGGCTGCCAGCTTGGCTCAGCAGTCGTGTGTTCATCTGCGCAACAAGCGGTACCTGAGCACCGCGGCTGGGCACACGGCTTGCTCTCAGGGGGTGCTGGCATGGGGGGAGTGAGAAAGGGCAAATTTCAGGCTTTCTGGGTTTATAGCACCAAGAGATGTGGCTGGATCTCAGCTCTTGTGCCACAGAGTTGTGGGTGACGTTGGGGAAAGGCCATGAGTCAATTCATGGGCAGGTGGCCAAGATGCCAGTGGGTCATGAGTGCTGATGGGAACATCTCAGGCTGTTACTGAGAGTTTCTTGAGCGCATCCAGCGTCTCAGGAGATAAAACTGCTGAAGAAATGCTCCCCGGGGCAGGAGGGCACGTGGCTGTGCGGGGACAGCCCACTGTGAGGTCCTGGGGACGGCTGTTTCTTGAGTTGTGCTGCTTCACACGGCAAAACCGATGTGGCTGGGGGCACTGCAGAGCCTTCTGAGAGGGAAAGGTGCTTTTCTCAAATTGGAAATCTGATTTTTTTTAAATGCTTCATTGCAGTGGGAGCAGTTTGCTACAGAAAATGCACCGGCACGAAGCAGCTCAGCCACACCAGCCATCGGCTGCGAGATAAAAACACGAAAATAACCTATACGTAGTCGGTCACGATGAGTGGTTTCGTAATCTTTTTTCGGGGTGCCATCTGTTTTCATTGGGAAGGTGCTGGGAGGGGGAAGAAGGATGGCGGCAGGCCATTACCAGTGGTGCAGCAAGGTCTACCCTTGCCTGGTCTGTGTTAAACTGTCAATCGTCAGGTCATCCCTCCACTTGCTTTTCGGAGAGCACTTCTGCGGCACCGGTCAGTACACGGCCATGAACTTCTGGAAGGCTTTTGATGGTATTGTGTTGCTGAGCTTTGTCACTGGGACACTTTCAAAATGAAATCCCTGAATTCAGAGGCATAGTTAAGGTTGTCCAAGGGCGACCGAGAGCCCTACGTTAAAACTGTCCGCGTTTAAGTTTGTCCCGTGGATACCTGAGTGTTCATACTTGTCAAGTTTCCCTGAGTTCTTTTGAGAACTGGTAAAGGTTCCCCTAAGAATTGACATGTGAGGTATTACTCCAAAGAACACATTTACATACATGGAGTTGTCTTAGTGCCTGTGATGAGCTGTTGAAGGTGAACTCTTCCATTCTGTGTAGAATTATTCTTCAAAAATAATGGGTGAACGTGGTGCCAAGTTAGGACAGTCAAACCACTGTGAGGTATAACCTTCCCTGGAAGGTAACCGCGCCTATAAGAAGGTGAGTGTATTGATTTAATTCACTTTATAACTTGGGATGTTTTGGCTGAACTGCAGCGTTGTCATTTTTAACAGACAGTTCTGCAGGGGATCTCACTGCATAGTAAGTTCATCACTTCTGCTTACGCCACTCTTCGGTACGGGTCTTTATGTGCATAACTTTGAAATTAGGGGTGAGTTTTTCTCATGGCTTGATGCTGCTTTCAGTTTCTGAGCGATGACCTTGTGCCGTATGTAACCGGTGCCGGTAACTGCGGCGTTGTCATTTTTAACAGGCAGTTCTGCAGGGGATCTCACTGCATAGTAAGTTCATCACTTCTGCTTACGCCACTCTTCGGTACGGGTCTTTATGTGCATAACTTTGAAATTAGGGGTGAGTTTTTCTCATGGCTTGATGCTGCTTTCAGTTTCTGAGCGATGACCTTGTGCCGTATGTAACCGGTGCCGGTGGGGCAGGGTGTGGGTACAAGGGATAGTGGCTGCCTTGGACCGACCGATGTGTAGTCGCGTTAATTGATGATTGATGCTCGGGAAACGTGGTGCTCTAAGGTCGTTGCTGTGGTGAACTGCAAAGAGGAAGAAGTGGGAGCGTGCCCCGCTCCCGGGCAGTGCTGCCGTTGGGGCCGATGGGGACCTTCCGCCGTGTGCTCAGCTTTCCTGAATCACCTCCCGGCAAAGCCTTCAGCTCACCGCTGAGAACCAGGGTGGGGGTAGATAATATTTAAGGTAATCGTATTAGCTGGAAAGAAATGCAGCAGCAGGTTGTGAGATGGCATAGCAGGTTTTTAATCTGGACTGATTTTGAAATGCAGGAATCCAGTGGGGAAAGAGGCAGGAGCTAAGAAGCAAAACAGTAACAAGTGCAGAAAGAGAAATTACATGTCTCTAAGGCAAAGAAGTGAAGAGCTTGCTAATGTTTCTTTCAGATGTTATCTACTTACTGCACATATTAATGCTTTTGCACAACCACAGATACCTTAGAATGCTGGAAATCCTGATTCCAGTGGAATGTAGTATTGCATCAGTGTATTCAAAAATGCTGTTCATTATCATTAGTAAATACCTTTCTGTGAGTAGAGAGACCTAAACTATCGCACAGAGATAAGCTAAGATTTCATATGTGCATATATGTAGGTTTGTATGTATGTATAGCTACATAAAACTGTCTACATGCATGCTTATATAAATATATTTAAACAAATATATGTTAGGTAGTGGAAGGTGTCCCTGCCCAGGGCAGGGGGTTTGGAACTGGGTGGTCTTTAAGGTCCCTTCCAACCCAAACGATCGTGTGATTCTATTATTAGATACTTCAGTAAATACACTGCCACTGCTGCACCTGTGATATTAATCGGAACATAAACACGAACTAAAATCAGGGACAGAGATGCAGTGTGTGGCAGGTCAATAATTCATTAATTTAGCATTGGGAAATGGTGCATTCGCCCCTTTTCCCAACATCTCTGATTGCTGAAGACTGCAGCGTGCACTGTTACGGGTTTCTCAGCCTGTCTGCCCCTGGAGTTTGGGATCGCCTCGAGGTATTCTGGCCGACAACTCCATTTCACTTGGTTTCCAGGCTGCTCCATGATAGAACAGACCTGCCTGGCCTCGTCTCGCCGGGGTAGAGCCCCATAGGGCACCGTCCTGCCTTGCAGCCGCGCAGCCTGCGTGCCTGGGCATGCATCGCGGTGACGGCTCCCCGGCAGGAACACCAGTCTGGGCTGGTTTCCAGTGCTCTCTGGGCACTGGGGTGTGAGTCGGGTCACATAGAGGAATTGGGCCAGTGATCTGCGTTACTGGCCTTTTCTTTATGGGTGTGAATCTTTGATATAAAGAATTCTTATTTATCTTTTATTTATAAGTGAAGCAGTAAAAGCTAATGACTAAATAATCATGAAAAGCCCTCAAGTCATATAAATGACAAATATTTAACACAGTTCTTTATGTTCCCAAATGCATAATTTAGAAAAATACTGCATAATAAATTGTATATAGCAGTTACAGTCACTTTTTTCCCTCCAAATACTTTGCTTTCGTGCATGATCTTTTCCTTGAGTTGCTTCCCTGAGAGCTTCCACATGGTTCTGGAAGGGAAGAAAGTCACACTGCAACCCTTCACGCTCACATAATTTGCCCACAGCCAATGGGAAGGATGGTAAACAGGTAGAGTCTCACTCCATTTCCATGTTATTGATCTTGGAAAATGTGTTTTTCTCACATTTAAACAGCTGTATTTACTTCATGTGTATTCATAAAGTAACATCTGATGACTGCATGAGAAAAAACAGTGTTTCTGGGAAAGTATTTCCAGTGTCAGTGTATGTTGGACAATCAGCACACATTGTAAATAGTGCAGGGGTGGTGGAGAGGGAGTCCTTGTGTGGGGTAGTAGATGACTTATTTATTGCTTCTTCAGCGTGTAGCGGCTTTTTGAATTGGGGAAAGTACAGTGTGAGTCACAGTCGTCGTTTCAGACAAGGGACGTGGAAGGTTTTTATCTTCCATGCACTTGCAAACACTCAAGTGAGCACTGTTAGGCAGGTATCTGGCTGGAGATGTAACACCGTTGGACGTGCCCTGGGTAGGTGTTGTTGGACATAGCAGGGATGCAAGATCTGATATAGGGTGGAAAACTGTGAATCCTATCATATAATAGTTTGGGTTGGGAGGGACCTTAAAGCCCGCCCTGTCCCACCCCCTGCCATGGGCAGGGACACCTTCCATAGCCCAGGGTGCTCCAAGCCTCATCCAGCCTGACCTTGGACACTTCCAGGGATGAGGCATCCACAGCTTCTCTGGGCAACCTGTCCCAGTGCCTCCCCACCCTCTGCGGGAAGAATTCCTTCCTGATGTCCCATCTCAATCTCCCTCTTTCCATTTAAACCCGTTACCCCTTGTCCTGTCACTCCCTGCCCTTGGAAGAAGTCTCCCCCCATTCTAGTTTAATTCCAGCAATAAATGTTTTCACCACGGGAGCGCTGGTTCCGGACTCGAGTCATCCCAGTGACCAGTGCAGGAGTCAGCTGTGTTACACACACACTCATCAATTAACAAGCTCTAATGACTTCTTCTCTGTGTGCAGTTGGCTAACCAAGACCAATTGCTTTTTAAAAATTTGGTCCTCAAGTCACTGTCTGCCTGTGGTAAAACCTTTCCGAGGGAGGAGGGAATACTCTGTAAGAAATAAAACGTAACGCACCATGGAATATGCCTTGAGCATCTGCCCTGAAACGTTATGGTTGTTAAGGTGAGGTTGACGTATTGCTGTCCCGGGACGCTGTCTTTTGAAGACAAAGTCATCAGAATCGGTATGTCACCCAAATAACTTAGGTTGTGCTCATCTGTGCTTTGCTTATGGCTTTGGAGGGAGCCCAAAAGCTTGTACCGGTACGACAGCTAAGCCATAAGTATGAACAACCCAAAGATATATCTAAAAATCTCTGCAGATCTCATTCGTGGTGTCGGGGCTGGGCTGCGAGTGCCCGTTGTTCACAGTGCTGATGCCTAGTTAGCGTCTTGCCCTTGGCCTCTGTTGTGCAAAACCAACTCTCCACCAGTGCCAGTGGGTCTCCAGGAACTCCCAGAATGCAGAAAACAGTTAAATTTGTGGAGCTGCCCCTCTTGGAGTGGCTGTCTGTCGTTGTGACTGTCTGGGTGTTGTGGGGGTCAGCACAGGGCAGTTTGTCACCCAGACTGGGCTGACCATCACCCTTGGTGGGGTAAGTGCTGCAGTACCTTTGAATAAACGATGGGTCCGCGGTGATTTAATGCCGTAACGTGGACAAACTACCAGCATTTACGTTTTCTGCCAAAGTCAAATGACCCAAGTTAAACAAAGTGAATAGATTTAATTTAGTCTCTGCTGAGCAGATACGATAGTAATAAATCCCCCCACGTCACCTGGTGTACCTGGGGAACTATACCTAGCAGACCTAGAGAATGAACTGATTTGGGATGGAATAATCCTCCTCCGGAGAGGATAATCCCACCATGTAATCGTCTGGGAAATTAAGGAGCAACGTGCAGCCCAGTCTTTTGGTCTGGACAGAGGCAAATGTAATGAAAAGGGAAGGATTCCTCACTTCATGGTGCAGTATCTGATGTAGTGTCATTGTGAAACTTTTGAAGAAGGACGTATAGATATGATGCTGTTCATGGGGTTTTTATGACCAGATTTGTGATTATTTAGATTGGACTCTTGCTGCAAAACGTAGGACACGCGACCTCTTGATGACTGTCCTCGGCTCATCTCGCCCTTAGCTAGTCTGGATACCCTAAGACACCTTGGAGGATAATGAGAATGATGGTGAAAATACTGAAGATCCTGGCAATTACAACGTGACGATAAACAATCTGTTCATTAATATTGCATTGGCACTACAAAATTGCTGTTAAACGGCAAACAAGGAAAACCCCTTTTCTTACCTTGTTTCGGTACTGACGTGCATTTCTCACTATTTTAAAACATAATCTTGTGGAGCACTTCTTTTCCAATTTCCAAAATTGTATCTGTTTTAAATGTGGTTAAAAAGACTGTTTTAAAAGCAGGATTCATTCCAGCTTTGTATGTACTTTGAAGTATGATGTTAAGCTCCGGGAGACAACTCTGAACATAAGCAACGCTGAGCTTTTTACTACAGCCTTTCAGTTCCTCAGGCTTTGATATCTGACTTCCCGATGCCAGGGTTGACACGAGATGCCTTCCAAGGACAGTCATGCGCGTGAGGAAAACTTGTACTGTGCCTTGGAAACAAGTGAATTCACAATGTCCTTTGCTGGACACACTGTCCTGCTGGGCTCACCCTCCTATAGACACCTCTGGTTAAACTGAGGGTGTCGTCGCGGATGATAACTAGTAAAGGACTGTTACTTGTTTGTCAGGACTCTTGAATCTCACTCCTAATTGATGGATAGTTGTATGATTAATTAGATTGCTGTAGTTGTGAAAGTGGGCTGGCTAGCAGCAAACTTCTGTGGTCCTCATCAAATTGATGTCAAGACTGGAGGGGTGTGTGCATACATTTATATAGAGATATATATAGTCACTGTTAGTGTTGGACTTCCTGCTGTCAGATCCAGCTACTGATGACTTGTGTGTGTGTCGTGGTTTAGCCCCAGTCAGCAACTGAGCACCACACAGCCACTCGCTCACCTCCCCCCTGCCAGGTGGGGTGGGGGAGAGAATCGGAGGAAAAAAAGGTGAGAAAACTCATGGGTTGAGAGAAGAACCATTTAGTAATTGAAAATAAATGAAATAAATTAATGATACTACTACGTAATGAAAATGCTGCTATTAATAGTAATAATACGTACTGAGAAGGAAAACAGCAATGGGAAAAAATGCCAGAACTGATGATACTACGGCTCTCCATTGGCTGACTGATGCCCGGCCCTGAGAAGCGAGAGACAGAGAGTGGAGGAGGCCCCCAGCCAGGTCCCCTCAACGTATATACTGAGCATGACGTTTGGTGGCATGAAATGGCCCTTTGGTCAGTTGGGGTCAGCTGTCCGGGCTGTGTCCCCCAGAACAGAAGCAGTATGGGAAACTGAAAAAGTCCTTGGCTTAAAGTAAACATTGCTTGGCAAAGCTGAAACCATCAACTCTGTTTGTATCTGTTGTTTACTTTGCCTTAATTTCTGCATTTTCCAAAACTAGGGGTGCTTACTGACTCCTCATTAGTCCGTTGAATGGGCACATAGAACGTTCTAGAAAATAGTAGCTTTTTTCTTCCCAGCAAGGATAGGGAGGTCTCGGACAGCTCTGTACTTAGCAAGACAGCACAGTTTGACATTCCCTCTGCCTTTGGGCTTCTGGCTTGGGAGCTTGACAAGCTCAGTAACCGGTTTGAAACGTATCCAGCTCAACAGGCTTGAAGCCCCTTTTCCAGGCTGTCCTGTCGGTAGAGCTCTTTAAGATTTTCTGAAAGATTAACCCCTCTTTCCTTCTGTGTTTTTTCTGGTTTATTTTTTTGGCAGGTGCAAGACAAAAGTCTACCCCGACGAACTGCCCAACACGAGTGTCGTCATTGTGTTTCACAACGAAGCCTGGAGTACTCTGCTCCGCACCGTGTACAGCGTTATCAATCGCTCGCCGCACCGCCTGCTTTCCGAAATCATCCTGGTGGACGATGCCAGCGAGAGAGGTAGGTCTGGGGAGAGAGGAGTCCTGTTCCGCCTGGTTTGGTGCCGCGTGTTTGAGCATCTGGCAGAAAGGGTTGTGCAGCGTGGCTCCCTTCTGGTGCTGAACCAGACCCGCGCCTCTCGCTGAGCGTCTCCGACGGCCGCAGGCAGAGTCTGGCAGGTATGGACAGAGCTGGAGTGCACTCACAGGGAGTATTGGAGCCAAGGGTTGGTTGTTGGCTCGGAAGTTGTGTGTAGGGTGCTCTATCCAGGATTTCATCAGTGCTTTATTGCCCCATGGTTTATCATTTCGTATTACTGCAAGAGTCCTTTTCCACATCCCCCTGTCTCTCTCTTGCTGTCTCTCACCCCCCCTCCCTCTTCTGCGTTTCAGCTTTTCCTGAATATCCAGACTGAGCCAATTTCCTTGTTTCTCCTATTTGTGGTTCATTTCTTTAGGTCTTGGCTTTTTTTTTCTTCCCTTCCTTTCTAAATCCAGGGTTTAGAAAGAAAACTGCCTGCATGTAAAACTGATATTACATGTAAAAGGAATCAGACTGTGTTCTGTAAATGGAATTCATGGAATTATAACTTTTCCTGGAGTAGCCAAATGTATCTAACAGCAGATACAACACAGAGCTGCAGCTGTTGAGAGACAGAGGATGCAAGCTAAGCCATCCTTTCTTTCTGCCCCGTGTAGCACTAACTGTAATTGCTCTCCTGGATTTCCCTGCTTCGGACAACGAGAAGGTTTAGAGTTTCCCTGTGCTGGAAGGTGGAGGAAGACTTTAGCCCAAGTAGCTACGATTTTTCCTTGGGGAAAGGAAACTTTAGCAAAGTTTTGGATTCCTAAAGGGCTAACATGGTGAAATTCATTAAAAACAGCCATATTTGTATGTGACCACAGGCAAACCAGCAGAAGTGTAATGGCTTTGCAGTCGCTATTGGTGACTGGTTTATTTCGAGGAAGCTGATCCTGGCTCCTTCAAAATTTTTGATCTTTTCCTGCGATGTGCTGGCAGGCGCATGGGTACGTGTGGGCCGTTTGCCCTGGGGCTGTACTGAACACGGTGACGGTGATGGTGTGAACCTCCGTAGCTCGGTGTCCCGCCCTCGGAAGGACTCTGACTCTCTCAGAATGCCTCTCCCGCGTTACAGCAGCGTTCGTGCGTGGCCGTCCCCGGAGGGCTGGGCATGATGCAGAGGTGCTGCTGCAGTTGTATTTGGAGTCATCGTTAGTTGCTGAACCAGGTAAAAATAACGCTTTTCTTCTGGTTTTGGTATTGGTTTTTTTTCTTATGATCTGTGGCAGAGTTTTTGAAGGCCTCATTAGAGAATTACGTGAAAAACCTGGAAGTCTCCGTAAAAATCATTCGGATGGAGCAGAGGTCGGGACTGATCCGCGCGCGGCTCCGAGGAGCAGCAGCCTCTAAAGGGCAGGTGATAACGTTCCTGGACGCGCACTGTGAGTGCACCCTGGGCTGGCTCGAGCCGCTGCTGGCCAGGATAAAGGAGGACAGGTAAGGGTGGCTCTCCTGCTGCCGGGGGCAGCGCCTGTCTCGTGCTTCCGAGGCGTTCCTTGGATTTGCTGTGCTGCTAAAAAGTTGAAATGAAAATGGTTGATCTGAAAATGAAGATTTTTAAAATTTATCATGAAGAAAGGGCATTCTCTAATATTTGTAACAAAATCTAATTCCTAAATAAATATATAATAAGCTTTTGGTTCTTACAGCAGGATTTTGGTTGTTGACAGTAATCACAGAATCATAGATTTATGTAATCACAGGATCACTTAGGCTGGAAAACACCTTAAAGCCCATCGAGTCCAACTGTCAGCTCAGCACTGCCAAGGCCACCACTGACCCCTGTCCCTGAGCGCCTCGTCCACACGGCTCTGAAACCCCTCCTGGGATGGGGACTCCCCCCTCCCTGGGCAGCCCCTTCCAACCCCTGACAGCCCTTTCCGGGAAGGCATTTTTCCCTGATATCCAATCTTAATAATGTCAGTAATGGTAGCAACTTCTGCCATTTACTTTCTTAAGGTCTAGGTGTCCCCCACCCTGGTGACCAACTTTCTTCTAACAGGCATGACTTTTTCTTCATGTGACCTCCAATAATGTGTGAAATTCAGTCTTTTTTTTTTTTTTAGTATCTTTTCACCCCCACTTTCTTTTTTATTTTTCCAGTAGATGATGCAATTTTCCTCTTTTTTTCGTGCATAATTGCATAAAAGCCCCGCACATGAGACTTGAAACCCACGTTGTCCTCTCTGGCAGTGCTGCAGCAGCCACAGCCCTTCTCTGCTCGGTGGAGGAGCAGCCACACAGGGGTGGGCAGCACCAGCTGCCGAGGTGCACGTGGGAGATGGGATTTGTTCTCCTTTACAGAACGCATTGCACGTGTTCCCCGAGGCATGCGTGTACACGTGTTAAAACCAGCACTGCTCGAGCAAAAATACCCTCTGTTGTGTTTGTCCCCACACTGCCAGCCTTAGCGAGGTGTACAGGAGAGCGGTGTGTCAGGATGTAAGGATGTAGGAAAGATGTAAGGATGTAAGAGGATGTAAGGAAGAACGAGGAGAATTTATCACTACGGTGTGGTCTGTGCTGCCGGGGTGGAGCGTGTGGCAGTCTCTCCCGCTCTGGGAAGAGGATTTGGCAGAGGAGTGGGAGCCCTGGGCAGCGTTGGGTGCTGGCAGCTTCCAGCTCTTGGGACCGTAGTGTGTCCAAAAAGTCGTGGAGAGCAGAAAAGGGGAATGATGCATGGCCTCGTTTCTGGAAGAGCAGCCCTGCCCAGAGTGGTGGTAAAGGGGGTTTTATGCAAAGAAGCCTGCAAGTAAAGCAATGGGATATTCAGCATGCTAACGTGAAAAAATCATCTGTTTTCTTACAGGAAAACTGTTGTCTGCCCGATCATTGATGTGATCAGTGATGACACGTTTGAGTACATGGCTGGATCAGACATGACTTACGGAGGGTTTAACTGGAAGCTGAACTTCCGCTGGTACCCCGTTCCCCAGAGAGAGATGGACAGGAGGAAAGGAGACAGGACCTTGCCTGTAAGGTAAGGAGAATCAAGACTCTACTCTCTACTTGTTGATGTAGAAAATAACCTGAATACCTAAGATTTTGCTGCAGTGTCAGAGAACACATGTCAGATAGTCGTGGTGTAGTTCAGGGTACTGAGCTATAGATAGCTCAGGGTAGAGAAGACCAAGACCTGACCTATCCTTAGTGCTGCAGTGTAGTTATCAGAGCTGAGAAGACTCATGTATACTTTCTTTTCGACATTCAGAATGCAAAATATACACCTGTTTTTTAAGTTCCCTCTGTGCTTGTTTTCTGCAAACAACCTGTTGACCTTGTGTTTACAGATGTTACTGTTTTTTCATAATCTAGACAAATGCTGGAACATATTTCTGAAAGACACATTTTTGAACCTTGCACCCATTCAGTTATAACGATTTGCACTTACAATGCATGCTCTTATTGCCCAGAAAATTGATGCCCATGCAAACTCAGTCCAAAGTGATTCAAGAGTGTCCTGAACTCCTGTGATCACTCCTGACCTCTTTCTGTTTAATTGCTCAAACAGCCTGTAACAAAGCCTCTAGAAAAATTTTAAATGAAGCTGAAACAGAACAAATTGGAAAAATTACTTGCAATGGGTTATTTGCTCAGCTCTGATAGCTTCTGTGGTCTTCATGAAAAGCTTAAAAACTGCAAAACTAAAAAAGCTTTCTCAAGTGGATGTAATGGTTCCAAACCTGAGACATGATGAAGTGGACAGAATTCCAGTCCTGCATTCCCCCGATTGTGCGCAACAGGCAGATAAAGGGAGAGCCAACTCAGGGGGCAGCACTCACAGCACAGAAACACTCCCACGTGAGGCAGGCGATGGGAAAGAAAAGCCTTTCACAATTCCTTAGCCTGGGAAATGGCCAAAACCTGTCACTGCTTGTCCTTCAAAGCCGGGAGTCAGGGGAAGGGCTGGATTTTTTGTGGATGTTGTTCTCAGGAAGAGCAAGCAGGGCCCCCAGGGCAGGAGCGGAGGGGAATGATGCTGTTCCCGAGGCAATAAAACTGTTCTTCTCATGATGTCAAGTATCATCACTCAGCTGTGAAGTCTTCCAGCAGCTATTTCATTAAAGCCGAGGTGTGCGTGAAGGTTGGCAGGGCTAATTATCCTAACGAGCTGCGCAGCCTCGCGCCGTGTCACTCGCCGTGCTCTGTTTATCCTGGCTCTCCGGGCTGAATCCCTTTGCAGGCACCATGAGTTTTCAAAGAAATGCAAATCCCAGTTCTTATTTCCTTATCTCGAAGTGGAGTGGTACTTAAAGTTAATCCAGAATCAGGCATGTAATTGACTCTGAAAATTATGAAAACAAAAAAAAAAGAGGCTTTTTTTTTTCCTTTTTTCCCCCTCCAGCTTTTAGCTGCGATTGCCTGGGCTTTTTGGGATTGTCCTGGTACGATGGGTGGTAGCAAGCAGAGCTTGGGTGGGTGGTAGTGAACAGAGCTTGGGTGAAGGAGTTGGGGGTGTATAAGTGCCACGCGTCCCATGATTGTCACTTACCCAAATGCTTCAGAGTGAAGAGGTGGCTCCGAGGGTGTGGAATTGTGCTGGCTGAAGACCAAAGTGTCGGCTTTTGGACATACACATGCCCTTTCCAACCACATTGTGGGGGCATTTCCGTCCCTTTGGTGTCAGAAGAAGGGGCTCCCTGTTTCATTTTCCCTTTTACCTGTTGGGAGGGGAACCAGCAAAGCAAGGGAGCCATGGAGCTGCCATCTATAACGGCTTTCCTAGAGGAAACCACATTTAGGAAGGCGTCAGCTGCTTTTCAGCACGAGCTGGTGTTTCCAAGCGCTCATCAGATGCAGTCCGAGAGACTGTGGCGGTACCTGGGCAGTCAGAAACACAGCCACAGGTTCTGCATCCAGAGGGAAAAAGTGTACTGCTTCGGTTTAAGTTAAGAATGCTTTCGGCAGCTGCTGCCACCTGAATATTGAAAAGACCGGGGGGATAAAAATTAACAAAAGCCTAACCCATACTAAAAATCTAGCAACAAATTGGCGAGTTCATTTTCTTTATGTTCCATGGTGCTTTCGACATTCTGTGCCATTATTTCAGTCTCATGTAGGTTGAATAGGTCCTCATTTATATTTTTTTTTTCTTTGCAATCAATGGAATAAGTATAGACTGTATAAACATCATGGGCTTACGTGTTTGCATGGGTGCATAATATAACTGCTGCACTCAAATTCTGCTTTTTGTTATGTTAAAAATCCATGGAATGGACAAAAGCTTTCCTTGAAATATTTATCTTCCATAGCAGCACTGATAAATCCCTACCGTTGCTTTTAGGAGTTAAAATCGTAACGCATACATTTTAAAACTACGAATGAGTTTACATGCAATCTGTCATTTCTGTATGATTTGTATTACTGGGTGTGTGTTTGTGTGGAAGAGATGAGGATAGCTGCTGCTGAGAGCTCACCGGTCAGTGGGGAGGGAGTTCAGCCATCACATCCACTGTGACCATTAGCCCCAGAGAAGTGAAGGGCGAAGGTGCTGAGCTCTCAGCGGAGGCTGCCTGATGCTCTCCAGCTCAGAGGTCTGAAATGCCCTTTGCTTGCCTGCCCAGGGAGCTAGAGGGACTGCTACATTCCTGAATTAGGTATTTGACTCAACCGAAATATCTGCCTTTGCTGGAATCTCTAGATTTAGTGGGAAAAGGTTAATGAATTCAGTGACTGGTATTAAACCCCCACAGATAATTGCCATGCAGTGCGGCTGTAGAAGAGCTTTCTTGCTGACATCCAGGAGAAAAGGCAGGTTGGTTGTCCTGCTTTTAGCAAACCGAACAGTGGGGGTGCCTAGGTGCCTCTCACTCTAATGAGTGATGCCTCGGACAGGACAGGCCCTGATCCCAGATCCGTATGTTTACGCTATTCCTGCTCCTCACCCACTAGTCCCGTCTGCCCCTTAATTCCCTTCTTCTGGCTCTTAAACCCCGGTGCGATGTCCCTTCTCTTGTTCTCATTCTCTTTTTCCCTTACCTAGCGTGCTCTCAGGTCAGCAAACACCACGATAGCGTGGCCTTCCCCAGGATAGTCTGGCATGGGAACCCCTCCCCAGAGGATCACAGCTTTTCCAAAGGTAGCGAAAGCCTTTCCAGTTGGCAGGCACTCCCAGTTTGAAGGCGGCAGATGAAGGTGGGCAGCGCTAACACCGGGGACTTGTCCTCCTGCTGCCTCTCCCCGATCCCTTCCCGGTACTCCCCATCCCACGGGAGGAGGGGATGGAAGTCGGTGGTCATCAGACACTGGGATTTCTTGGGATTTTTTTCCAGTGTACCTACAGTATTTTTACACGTGCAGAAGTGACACCGGGGAGCTTTCAGGTGAGGCGGTGTCCATGTTTGGGCTGAAACTGCAAAGTGAAAACAGGAAGGGGCTGTTTAAAGAAATCCCTGAGGAAAAGGATGTTCCTGGAGGCATAGTTGTTCACGGCACCTATTTCTCTCCATGAGGTTCATTAGGATCAGTCGGAATGTATTTTTTCTGGGTCTATTTGCAGAAGTCCTGCATGAGCTGTGGGTGTTGCTTTAGGGGTACGTTTCTTATCCGAAGGTACAGAACCCCCCGCGGGCCCGTGCCTATGGGTACGTTTGTATTTTCTTTTGTTTGAATAGCAAAGGCTATTTATTCATTGCTGTTCTGCCCCTCAGGATTTTACCTTGTTCCTGTATAAATGCTGTAACTTTCACCGTCACCGGAGTAACCTCCGGCTTTGCACACTTTGTAAACCATTAGACCCTGTCAAAATGTGTTATTTTAAGCGCAGAGCCCCCTTCTCTTCCCAGAGGACTCTCTGGGAGCAAAACCTGGATGGTTTGCCCTGTGCGGAGGTGGAGCTTGGAACTGAAGCTTCCTGCGGGCGATCTGGTGGGTGTGGGTACATCTGGGAATCAGGAAAGCGGAGAGCTCTAGGCAGTGCAGCTCCTTCTCAGGCTTGATCCAGTGGTAGATGCTCATGGGTAGTGCCAGCTGAAGCCTGGGCTCTTGCTACACCTTTCAGTCTTCTGTTTCCGCTGAAAAATCCTTGCACGCTGTTTGTGCTTTGCAGAACATCCTTTGTCTTACAGCGAACTCATTTCTCCTTCTGTGATTTTGCTTGCGGCAGTAGAATTGCCTGCACTCAGATCGGTTTACAAACATCGTGTCTTCTTGCATCTACAGTATTAAAAACATGAAGTGTTTCTGTGCTTGCAGTCTCTGCACAGCACATTTCTATGGATATTTCCATACTTTTTTAAGCTGAAGACACTCCAGGCTAATATTATAAACACAAAAAAATACATTTTGTTCCAGAAAATCGTTTCTTGAGTGTAAATTAGTTATTGAGAGGAAAAATACAAGATCAAATATGAAGAGCTTACTGCATTTATCATCTTCTTATTATGGCTGATTAAACTTTGAGGTGGCTACAGTCAATACTGCCTAGATGAAGTAAAGCAGTATTTGAAACTGGTGTGAAACCCTTATTCCAGGCGACATAAATAGCAGTCTTGTTCCTTAGGGATGCTGTCCTTGTGACGGTTGGACCCCTTTGGGTGGATGCGCAGGTCGGGGAGGTTGGAGGACACAGGGTGAGGTGACATTATGTGGTTCTGGAGACCGTGCCAGCTCCTCCTCACTTGCCTTCAGCCCAGCTTGCCGTGCCACTGGGGTCAGGGATCATTGGGATACGGCAAACCCAGGCTCATGGAGATACTTTACGCTCTGCAGTTTCTCTTATGGGAAGGTACAGGAATGGGAATCCTGCTTGCTGCTAATAATTGCAGACATGAGAAGCAGACGTTATCTCCAAAATAAAATTAAAAGTGGGTTTGAATGATGATTAGAGTTAATCATAACACATTACTGTAGTTGTTAGCATGACTCCAAGTAGGCAAAATACAGCTAATAGGTGCAAAGCTGAGATAAAAACCTGTAGGAACCCTTATGGTTTCTAATATTACTGTTTCAGCTGGTTTTACAGCAAAAGCTCCACAGATCCGTTTGTGTAACGTTAAATGTACGTAACGGGGGATAGTCCTGCCTGCTGCGCTGCAGTTATTTGAGAATCCGTGGCGCACGTTGTGCACAGTTACTTACATTTTTGCAGCATGAAGCTCAGCACTTCCAATTTCAATTAGCGAGTTCCTAGGAAAAGGCTGTTTGTTCCTCATGAGCGGTTGCTGATGACGTTTCAGAAGAATCCAGATCTGTGGGTGCAGTTCAGTGGCATCATTCAGAAGTTGCTTAAGACTGAGTCTTTGCAAGAATAGGAAGTTCCCTACCATTCAGTCTAAGACTCTCTTCCTCCTGGGAAGGAGAGGAGGAGGAGGAAGGAGACAGAGGATGAGGGTTTCTGTTGCAGGCAGAGAAATGGGGGTGGTGTTTTTTGGCTGAAACCAGTGGCGCTCAGGTTAGTGAGATGGGAGGTCAGTGCAGGGGTGTGCTGAGGTTTGTTCGTGTGGTGCTGGGCAGAGGCTCATGGATGTGTTTGTGACTTGCTGAGAGTCCCGTGGGAACTTGGCCAGTTGTCAGGTAGGTGAATAAACCAACGACTGAGCACTTTTCATATCGGTGTAAGTAGTTTTGCATAGACCCGCAGAGTTTCTAGGTACCCAGTAAGAGAAATTTCTTTTATATCTAATATTTTTGCATTGGTAATCATCTGGCACAAAACCAGTTCAATTAAGAAAGATTTCTTTTGTTCTCCCTGTGCTAGATGGTGTTTAACCCTCGTGACAGCAGTCGGGGAGGGTCACACCACCCGGCGTCCCCATCTGCTCTGCCTGCACGCAGGGTACCTCCGGTAGCTCAGGGATCAGCTTTACCTTTGTGTAAAGCGGCTTTGAAACCTGGGAAGGTTTAGCCCTGTCCAAATGACAGACAGTTAATTAACTGAGCTTTTGGCACTGAGAGCACAGTGAGAAAAATAGAAACGAAGTGTAGGTAAACTCGGGGTCCGGTATTACTTCGTTGCTAAACCCTGTGAGTTTTTTCGGGGAGTAATGATATCCAGCTCGGGCAGAAGAGGGAATAATTGCACAGCAGGCAAATTACCTGGATCTGTGGGGTTTGAGGGTAAGTAAAGGACTTCATACTGCCAGGGCAGTGTCCGATCCCAGCACGGGAAAGGCTGTGTGCAGCACAACACTGTCCCGCAGATCCCGTGTCCATGGGACAGGAAAGGGCTTGTCACCCACGCTAACCCGTAACGTAACGTGGTGATGCCGTGTGCTGTGGCTCGTGTGACACGTAGGACGTAGGAAAGTTCCTAAAGGAAAATCCGAGAAATGCCCCAGCCACGCAGGTTCTGCCATGGGTGGGAGCCCCTGGGAAGCCCCTCTTTCAGCTTTTCCCCTCGATTGCACAGGAACACTTTTGCTGCAGTTGACTTGCTTTTTGGAAGAGTCCTGGGAGCTTCTTTTAAATCAGCGTTGGCTCCGAATGTTGGAGCTCCCACGGAAGCTGAGCTTCACATGGGTGGAAGTGCTGGCGCTGGGAATGCTGCTCTTGAACAGGTTCAGGGGAGAGAGGCTGGTGCCTAACCTGACTGCTGAGTATCCGCTATTCCGAGCAGTCTTCGCAACCAGTTGCTGAATAACTGGGTGAATGAGTTCATTTTTGTGACCAGCCACAGTTACCGGCGTGCTTGTGTGCGGATGTGCGTGTACGTGTTGAGCTAGCGTTAGGGTATGCATTTTCACAACCCGGTCTTGCTCCCTTGGCAGTTGTTGTTGAAGCTGAGGGCAGAACGTGGCTGGTAGTTGACCATCAAGGCTTGATCCGCAGCTACGTTAGCGTGCCTGAGGTCCTCAGCAGCAAAGCCTGTAGGCATGGGGATGCTGAGACCTCAGCAGACTCATTACACCAAAGCCCATCTGTTGCTGCGTGCCTGAGCTTGGCTGATGGGGGGACACTGGGGTGCAGCTCCCGTGGCAATCACAGGCTGGTTTGGGTGGGAAGGGACCTCAAAGCCCCTCCAGTGCCACCCCCTGTCATGAGCGGGGACACCTTCCATAGCCCAGGGTGCTCCAAGCCTCATCCAGCCTGGCCTTGGACACTCCCAGGGATGGGGCATCCACAGCTTCTCTGGGCAGCCTGTCCCAGTGCTCCCACCATCTGCGGGAAGAATGTCTGCAGGGACACGTTTTGGCTTGGGGCAACCCCTGGCGCTGCGCAGTCCAGTCCGCGCGCGTGCCCCCCGCCTGGGTTTGGTGGGTGCAGTAACCCGGGGCTGGGCTCCTGCTGCTGAGGTGAGCATTTTTCCTTTCACGTAGGCTTCACGTGCTGGAAACCATAGAGCAGGTATTTACGGGGAGAGAGGAGATCTTTACACAAAGAGAAGTTGCACTCTGACTGGATTTGCCTGTTGTAAGGATTTATAATCCTGTTAAGAGAGATTATGCCTGGTAATTTTATGCACATTTAGTCTCCCTCTGAGGCAAAGCTGAGGCATTAAACTCTCCTCGCCAAGCATTTCAGATTGGATTCGAACTGCTGTTCTGGATGCAGAAGGCCAAAATTCCATCCACTTTACCATTGCAATGCTCCTGAAAGGATGTGCGGCACTGCAGGGAGCAGTCCTGCCGTGCTCCCGCGGGCAGCGCTCTCGGCTTCCGGGAGCTCTGCCCGGACGGCAGGCGCGGAGGACGCAGGCGAAACCACGTCGTTACTGTTAGCAGTTTGTACTTAAGTTGCTGTGTGTAGAATATGTTTATAGTCAAAATGTCTGAGGTAGTGAAATGTACTGTAGTGTCGCGTAATAAATTCCACAGTGTCTTTCAAAAGGTATTTTTTCTTTTCTTTTTCTTCTTTTTTCTTTTTTTCTGTTTGTTTTCAACTAGGACCCCTACTATGGCTGGTGGCCTATTTTCTATTGACAGAAACTACTTTGAAGAGATAGGAACTTACGATGCAGGAATGGATATCTGGGGTGGCGAGAATCTTGAAATGTCTTTTAGGGTAATTGCCATTTTCCTTCATTTTCTGTCAACACACACAGTTGTGCTGTAACGGTTCCTGCGCTGCGGACAGGGCACTTCTGCTTTAGCTGTCGTGCAAGACACGTGTTAATGTAAATTCTCAAGACATTTGGGAATGCCTCATTATAGTATTTTGGTTCTTTTTTACTGCATGAAACATTTTATTACTGTTTGGAAATTTTTGCACTTTCAAAATAATGTGTATTTTAGCAAAACCTTTATAAAAGAAACGAGGCTTTTGTGCAAATGCTAACTGCTATAAACAAGATATGAATTTGTATCGAATTCAAATACATGTTTTAACAGAGGTTTTTGAAAGTGTGTGTCATCATGAACTTGCAAGTTCTGGCTGGGATCTTAATTCTGCGCTCGCAGAGAAACTGCACATCCTGCAGAACAGTGCCCGTGTTTCTGCCGGGGGTAAGGTACGCTGCCACGACGAGACTAAAAGCTCTTGGAGTGAAATGCATTTAGTCATTGTCTGTTAGGCATACAGGAAAACTGGAAAAATTGAATCTATGATAAGTAGTTTTTAGAAAGGATGTTGAAAATGACTTTGAAGGTATCTGATGGAGCACAGCTTATGCATTTTGAGTAAGTATGCCAAATAAACCCTGGTGTACATATCTGCTACCCGTAGCACATCAGGGGGATATCCCTCTTGCCCTTATTTTTGTTGTCTTTTGCCTTCAGCCAGGGCTGGCAGACTATTTTCTATGGACAGAAACTACTTGGAAGATTTTTGTGAAGCAAGAATTTCTGGAGAAGGTCAACTGAGAATTGGAAAGCGTTTTCAGGCCATTTTCTGTAAGCTGTATTAGTTCACTTCCCAGTAAAACAGAGGGGTAGAATTACTTCTGAGTGTTAGCGCTTGAAATCAGTGGATTTCAACTTCTTTTTTTTTTGGTGTATGGACCCCTAAAATATTCCTTGGATGTATACAGGCACCTATATATGAGCTTATTTTTAACTTAAGTCTGTTAGTTGGCTTGTTTTTCATGTCTGTGGAAGTGATCTCTAGAGCAGAGAGGGGCCAGCACTGCTTTAAAGCATTAAATATGTGCCTCTTACAGACTAAATCTGCATGTTACTACAGCTCTTTTTTCACTGAATGTCTGAGTGTGTGATTTCTGTAAAGTGAGCCCCTCTGCCATGGGGACAGGCTGGGAGAGGTGGGGGGGTCAGCCTGGAGAAGGGAAGCTCCGGGGAGCCCTCAGAGCCCCTTCCAGTGCCTGGGGGGCTACAAGAAAGCTGAGGGGGGACTTTTTCCAAGGGCAGAGAGTGACAGGACAAGGAGCAATGGGTTTAAACGGAAAGAGGGAGATGGAGATGGGACATCAGGAAGGAATTCTTCCCGCAGAGGGTGGGAGCACTGGGACAGGTTGCCCAGAGAAGCTGTGGATGCCCCATCCCTGGGAGTGTCCAAGGCCAGGCTGGATGAGGCTTCGAGCACCCTGGGCTATGGAAGGTGTCCCTGCCCGTGGCAGGGGGTGGCACTAGATGGTCTTTGATGTCCTTCCCACCCACGCCATTCTGTGGTTCCATGATTGAACCCTGACAGAGGCCACCTCGAAGCTGTTTGTCATTGCTGGTGTTTGTTATCGCTTACAGAAAACCTGTTGCAGGACCCATTTTTGGTCATTACTGTGGGAAGATCCCATTCTCATTAGTGGAGACTCTAAAATACTTCTCTCTCTTTTTGGAAGAACACTGGGTTTTCATCAAAAAACTGTGATCCCTGAAAAACTATCTCTAATACAAAGGGGCGAACAAGGTGGGCTTTTTTGAGTCCATATTGGACAATATATGGGAGTTGATTCTCTGTTGGCTGCTTTTGGCAGTGGCTGTTTTTGTTAACCAAGGCACAAATATTGATCATTTTTCTGTCAGGCCTTGTAAGTGCAACAGAATAAGATAATTTCCAATTCCATGGCCTCTTCCCACTCCCTGGCGTAATAGATTCATTTTGGCAGAAAGCGTTTGATCTTCTGCTGAGAGCAGCGTGTGAGCATGTATTCAGCTTCCAGCGTATGGTAAGGGAATGCCCTAAATAGGATATTCTTGATGCATGCTCCTGCTCGAATAATGCTCATGTATTTTGAAAACCTTCCCTGAGAATTAGTGATTGAGTGGTGGTGTTCTGTCTTCATCCTGTGCTGTTGTGCCCGGGCTCTTGGCAGCTGCGTGGGAAGCTCATTGGGGTTCCTGGCACGGGTCAGCCAGCTCCTGTTTGGGATGATTTGGGGTGTGTGTAGTGCAGGTTGAGCTGATACCTCTGCCCTTGGTACAGTTTCTCTGGTTCTGCTTCCAGGGCACTTCTATAATTTATATAACACATATATAATTACACTTGGAGGGTTTGTTTTTTGTTTATTTTTCCTTCTCCATGTAGTCATTGCCTGAGTCCTGTTTCAAACTGGAACTGAATTCTGTTTGCTGCTTACATGAGTAAGCCAGCGATGGGCTTAACTTACATACGTTTTGTGAGAATGCAGTCGTGAGATCTTAATTTCAGCTTTAAATCCCAAAATCTCTGTCCAATATACATGGAAAGACAAAGACCAGCAGTAGGTGTGCTCTCTGCAGAAAGCCCTGGTGATAAAAGCAGGAGTAACGGCAGAGCTGCTTCCCTATTTTACTCGTTAAGACTGAGGAGAGGAAG
Organism: Eurypyga helias; assembly: GCF_000690775.1. Taxonomy (NCBI): domain Eukaryota; kingdom Metazoa; phylum Chordata; class Aves; order Eurypygiformes; family Eurypygidae; genus Eurypyga; species Eurypyga helias. Next base: position 23,513 of record NW_010257382.1, read on the forward strand.
CGCATGAATTTTCTGATGAACTCTTTGGGCTTATTTTATGTCTCTGAAAGATTTTTCCCACTTCAAGAAACATTACCAGCCTGGCAAGCATGCATCAGCCTAGTGAGAGGGCATGGAGTCAAGAACAGAAATAAATTGATGCGCTTCCAGCGCCGGGAGCTTGTGCCGGGGAAATGCCAGGCAGCCACGCGATGTTATTTCTTGGTGTTTAGAGCCTTTGTCTGTAAGGAAAACTGACCAAGTAGTCAAGCACATCAGGTGTAACTGGATCAATAAAGTACCAAGGCCTCTGCATTTAAAACCCTCTCTGGTGTAAAACATCCGCAGAAAAGTGGTAGCGAAGAGTGCTAAGGGGCTGGGGAGGTTCCTCCCGCAGCCGCGTTATGAACCTGCAGTTATCCAGCAGGTTTCTGGAATATCTCAGTGCAGTCAAGCAAACACTGAGGAGAAATCTTGGTTTGGAAAATTACTGTAGTAGGAGTCAGCCATAAGGATGTTTCCAGGGCTCTTGTTACATCGGATGTTTTCATCATCAAATGGAAAGGGATTAGTTTTGGTGTTGGTCCAATATTCAGAAGACAAACCCCAAAACCCCTGTTTTGTTAATCCCTGCATCCTCAAAAGGATGTTACAAAGTGCCTTTGCCTTTGAGGGATTCTCCTCCTCTGGAACAGGTTGCCCAGAGAAGCTGTGGATGCCCCATCCCTGGGAGTGTCCAAGGCCAGGCTGGATGAGGCTTGGAGCACCCTGGGCTATGGAAGGTGTCCCTGCCCATGGCAGGGGGTGGGACTGGTGGGGCTTTAAGGTCCCTGCACACCCAAACTATTCAGTGATTCTATGATTTCTTGGTAAATCAGTATTTCATCTTTTAGCTGTGCTGCTGCTCGTTGCTGAACAGCCTTTAATGGTGCCTTTTGGCGGACGTCTTTCAGTAATAGCAGTTGGGAGAAAAAGAATGCTGGCAGGAATCTCTTACAGCTTTAGGAGCCTACTGTAGTAAACGAAAACCTAATTTTTTTTCTTAAACATTTACCGTAATTTTATTTATAGAATTGCTTAAACATTTTTAATTTTCTGTGGAATTCTGTTTGTTTTCCCAGTCAGAATGCTCTGAAAACTTGATAGTCAGAAAGGAGCTCATATAGCTTTGGAAAGGGTATTAGAAATAATCTGCCCAGCAGCAAATACAGATTATTCTTTAGAATAATCCACATGGGCCAAAGCAAGGCTAGAGAAAGAAAATGTGTACTCTGAGGGGAGTAAGTCGCTGGTTGATTTTCGGCTTTCTGGCAGCTCTTGGAAGCATAGAAGAGCATATGCAAATGGTTCCACGTGTATTTCCTCGGTAGTGTGATGTATTGACGCGTTTTTTCTCTGAAATTCCTGGTTTTGCTGTTGCAGGAAGTCTTACGGTCAGTGAATAAGGAGCCAGTGGTGTTTAATTCACTTGTAACCTAGTGCAGCATCCGATCTATAGAAATACTCGCGGCATGGCGCGTGTGAACAGCAACCGCACGGTGCAGGCTCCGCGTCGGGCAGCAAAGGAGCCTGTCGCGGCGCGAGGGAATGGCCATGGGCACGGCACAGCCCCCTCCCCATGTCCCATCCACGGGTGCTGCGGAGGGAGCAGGGACAATGCCCCGAGAGCTGCTGCTTGCAGGTGTAACTGCTGGCGAGGCTGGATGCCACCGAGGAAGCTTCTCCAGAGGGGCGCGTTAATTCCGATCAACGACAGGTTTTCAGCCCGACTATGGGCGATGTGTCAACTTTCAGCTGCTAAGCGATAGGTGTAAGAGGGAGTTTAACCGTGTTTAGGGGAGCCGCTCCAGCAGGATCGCCGACCTGGCTGACTGGCAGACTGGCGACGTAATTACGGGCGCACCAGAGGGGCCGGAAGGGTTGCCTGCCTGCGGGATTATTTTCAGAAGTACGCTGTGACATTGGAATGAATGCTGTGTGTGGGTGAGTGGAATTTGGGGTATATAAATCCCTAATCGCCTGGCAAACAGATTGAAAAAATCTCTCTGTGCTTTTCGATATTCCTTAGCTGCTGGACTAGGCTAACTAATTGTAGGAGCACAGTTTGCTCACAAATTGTATTCAAAATGGGTTTGTGTGCTTACATTTAAAGCACACAACCTTCTTCTCTTTCTTTGGCCTTCATTAGTTCTTCTGTGTGCTAGGATTCTTATGTTTCTATAGGGAAAATACTCAAGATGCACCAGTTTGGTTGATTTCCTTATAGAGATCTTTGATATCAGAGTCGTCAGGCTTTTGTTTTTTAATTAATTATTACTTGTGCATCCCTGCATAGCAACCAACAAGCTTAACTCATTTACAGTAACTGTGCTTAGGTGTTAACTCCCCTGACTGCACTAATCTTCGGGGATGTTTCTTACCATACCTTTGGTGCTGATGCATGAGAGAGGTTTAGTCTAACACCTTCATCAGTCAACACGCACATGTGCCAAAAGAACCCCTTTATGTACAGAAATAGTTTCTAAAATGCAGTAAGCAGAATTATGAACATGTAAAGCATTTGCTTTTGGTATTTATAGCTGTGTAATTCTTGTAATTTTTGTAATTTATGGCTGTGTAGCTGAGATTCTAGTTTTTTACTCTAAACTTTAAAGAGTATTAGATCTTTCTTGGAGATGGTTGTACCTATTTTGTCATAAGAGGCATCGGTGAGGACATTGTACTCCTGAGAATGAGGCAATAACCAGTAGTAAACCTCCCTTCAGAGGGGTTAAGTGCAGAAGCAGCTGTTGCCACATCTGGGCGCTGGGCCACATGCGCCCCAGTGCCCAGCTTGCCCAGACCCCCACCCACGCTACTGTTCCATCCCCATTGGGTGTAGGGGTCCAGGGAAAGCTCTGGCGCCGTGGTTACAGCCTCCTGGCCGGTGATGCTGGTTTCAGCAGTGCCGTCACGACGGAGCGATCGCAGCCATGTCCTGCAGAGGGTCGGGAAGCAAAGGGTGGGATTTGCTTGGAGTGGGCTGCAGAGATTCGCCTGTAAAGGGCACGGTGGCACGTGTGAAATTTTGCTTTTAGATATAAGTAGATAATATATATTCTAGCCACCCAAAAATAAGCATTGGCAGAACTACGGGAGTATTCTTGTTCTAAGATTAGAAGTAATGCCTCGGAGTTCTTTTTATTTGCCTACAAATTATTATTAGCCTTAAATATTTCTGATTGACGTGCGCCGAGATTTGCGGGAGCTGGCAGCGACTCAGTGCTCATGGAAGAGGAAAAACTCCTGACGGTGTGCTGCACAGAGACCAGACAGAGTTTAATGCAAATGTCTTGTGCAATGGTAGAAATGGTTTCTAAATGTGTGTGAAACAAAGGTAGTTCTAAATAATTAACGCCTATGTTTAAAAGGGGATAGATTATGTGGGCATGATTTTTAATTTTTAGTTATAATTCCATGGCATGAAGTGTTTTACCACAAACTTTGAAGGAATTGGGATTTGTAAGCAAAAAAGGAAAAGAGAAAATGGGTTAGTGTCACGTGGGTTTATGAAAAGCTAAATTCCAACGCGCTGGGTTTGACAGCTCGTTTGCCAGAGCAAGGAAACGTGGCAGATCTGCTGGATCCCTTCCCCACCAAAACATTTCACGAAGGGTCTGGAAAGGACCTCCTGAGTCAGGAGCAGATGGAGGTGGAATGAACTGGTGTGTGGGGGACTGAGTGGTGCCGAAGGACGAGGTGCCAGGCTGGGGACAGGTTACTCTTGGAGCTTCTCAACTGTGGAGTTGCAGCTGAGTTCGTTTATTTTCATTAAGTACCTTTTCACAGAAGGTGGGAAACAAATCTGTGGCACGTGCTGTGTTGGAAGATGCAGAGAGGGACCATGGTTGGAAGAATGTCTGATTCTGGGGGATTCATTCAGGTGGAAGGAGAAGGGTTAAACACCGGAGGAGAAGGAAAGGAAGACACCTTCAACCTTAAAAATTATGATGTGACAGTAACTGGTTTATGAATAATTCAGTGTGAAAATTAGAGGGTTTGTGTTGGTTTTTCTAATGCGATGCATCAGTCTTGTACCGAATATTCACAGTCGGGATGTCTTTAGTCCCTTGGGGCTTTTAGTGGCCGTCAGGGCCCTTGTTGCCTGCTGTGGGGTGTGGGAGGTCAGTAAAGTGGAATGTTGCTGAGCCAAGGGCCGCGGTTCCCACCTGCCCTGCCCCAGCAGCAAAGGCTTAGCCCAGCCTTGGCGGAGGTTTGGTGGGCAGAAGTCCCAGTGTGGCCATCTGGGTGGGAGAGTGGCCCTGGTGGTTGTTCTTTTGCTGGGAAAAGATAACCCAGATGACTAAAAGGACTGTAGTAAAGCAATAATTCAGAAAATTGTTGCCATGGTTTAAAAAGAAAGATGACAATTCATTGGAAATACCTGATTCCCAACCTATAGGATCAAGTAAATTGTTTCCCTGGGAGTTTTGCTGGATTAAAAAAGATAACAAATGTTAAAATGAAAAAGACTGCAATAAAATTTAATAGCAGTTTCTGTCCAAAACCTTTGGAGTATTACATGGAGCAGTCACCAGTGCCAGTAAAAACCTGCTGGCAATTGTCGAACTGCCTGGACTGAGGTGTTGTCCACAAATAGCTCTTCAACAGCAAAGGGTGTCTTGTATGTGTGGTGAACAGATCTCTGGAAACCCACAATCCTTAGCTGTTATATGAATTCATCACAGATTCACGGAACGGTTTGGGTGGGAAGGGACCTTAAAACCCCCCCAGTCCCACCCCCTGCCACGGGCAGGGACACCTTCCATAGCCCAGGGTGCTCCAAGCCTCATCCAGCCTGGCCTTGGACACTCCCAGGGATTTTGGAAAGTTGTTATTTTACCAGGGAATATTCAGGAACATTGGTTTGCCTTTTTTAATAATTCTGAGAAGATAAAAGTCCCTTTCTTCTGAAGAGAGGGCAGGTTCTTCTGCATTCCTGTGACAGCTGTAATAGATAGCAGATTGTACCAAGGACAGCCAAAAACGTGCTTTAAAAAATGTACAGGAACACACATTTTAAAAAGTGGCAATGTGGGAGGAATTTCCTGCCGGGGAGAGTGGTCGGAGGAGGAGAGCAGGAGCAGCCTGGGTGGGAATGCAGGTCCTCAGGCAGAGACCGTGGGTTGAAGTGCACCTGAAACCGCCTGTCCCGGCTGGTGAGTTGCTCCCAGGCTGCTTTGTAAACGTCCCAGTGGTGTAGGTTTTAATGTCTGCTGCCTTTTGGGTACGGTCACGTGTTCCTTGGCACCCATCAGCTTGAGGTTTCACCTGAACTGATTAGTTGTCACTGAGCTGCCAAGCACAAGATGTTAAACACCAGACTATTTTGGTGTTGTCGTTGCTTATCCCAACGGAGTACATCACTTAGCATACTGATGAAATTATATAAAAGGATTTAGCCCTAATTAAATACAATCTGCATTAAGTTACTATGGTAACTTATGTTTGTGTCGAGGAGCTCTAATTACCAGGCTGTACCAGCGTTCCCGTTTAAAACACCCGATGGTTCTTCAACTCGGCGTTTTACTACAGTGAGGTAGAGCCGATCTGAGTGCTGCTGCCTGCTGAGGAGGAGACGAAAGCAAAGGGTGGGACGAGCCTAAAATGGGAACTGGGCTGTTGGTGATACCTTTGATGCCAAAACTCTCGGTGAGCCGTAGTGAGGAGCGAGTCCCGAGGAATTGGTGTTGTCTGGGAGAACTTCGTAACCCTGTAAGCATCTGATGGCAACCTCTGTGTGTCCCTCGTGTTCACCTCGCTGCCCACGTCACACCTCCAGGTCTGCAAATGGGCTTCCAGCCTTTTTAGCATCTTCTCTAGCTTTTTTCAGGGCATAGGAAGATGGGAAAGTGCAGAACAGCCGTTAATACACCAACTGATGTTTGTTCTGCCAGACTATACTGCTCTGGCAGAAAAATGTGTTACTTCCTTTAACAACAGGGCCTTAAAGTCCAGGATAATACGATTTTTTATACTCATTCAGTTATATTGAAGGTACTGAGCTGGCTCAGACCATAGATTTTGGCTGCAGTGGTGGAAAGGGACTGTTTGCTTCTAGGAAAAGTTCATCAAAGTCTCTTGTCTATAACATTTTTTTGTGAGTTGGTGGTGGTACTCAGCAGCGTGTGAAGCAGCGACGCACGTGTGGTGTCTGCGTCTCACTTCTGTGGTTCTGTGGTGCTCAGAGTGCCAGTGCTTGCCGCTTTCTGTGGCCACCCGTGATGTTAACCACGATCTGCTGTGCTCAGCATGGTCACGAATGTGATTCCGCTTTGACAAATCTATACATATGTATTTATATATGTATAAAAGCGAAAGTTCTCTGTTTCTTTAAATATTTTGAAATCCTGGGAGGCTCAAACACACAGGTGACTTCCCTACCTTACAGAATCCACGATATCACGGCTCCTTTCTGAGGCCGGGGCTTGTGTGTGTTTATGCTGTCAGGACTCAGGACCAGGTGAACCATTCTCACATCGCATTGCAATCCAAGTCTGTGCCCTGTCCTTGCCCTCAGGAGTTGTGCCCCTGCTGCTGCCCTTCAACTTTTGCTTGAAACTCCCTGTGTCCTGGGGAAATAAATCAGGAGATAGCTGCTCACCTGAGTCCCTCCTGCTATAATCTCGGTGTGGTTTGTACTTGTTTCAGCCAACACGTGTTTTAATTTCAGATTTGGCAGTGCGGCGGCTCCCTTGAGATTGTCACCTGCTCCCACGTTGGCCACGTCTTCCGGAAGGCAACACCTTACACCTTCCCCGGTGGCACGGGACACGTCATCAACAAGAACAACAGGAGGCTGGCGGAGGTCTGGATGGATGAGTTTAAGGACTTCTTCTATATAATATCTCCAGGTAAGAGGTTGTTTTCTGACTGTATTAAGGTCTGTAAAGCTATCTGAAAAAAGGGAAGCTTAAAAGGAAGGTACACACAGGAGAGTATGGACACCTATGCATGTATGTGTACTAAAACTAGAGACAGAACAGCTCAAGTGCTTTCAGAGCTTATAGAAATGTCCTTTCCATGTGTCAAAACCTTCTATGTCCTGTTCCCAAGGTAAAAATATTAGTGAAGGTTCCTCTTCTCCCAAAGATCATAAGGGTTTTGTTTTTCAGAATGTTATCCTCCTAATGTTAGTTTGCAACCAAGTAGGAAAGCTTTTTGACCCATTTTGTCTAAGAAAGCCAAATTCGGCCGGATTATCCTTAGGATCCCTGACGGTCCCTTCAGGAGGCATCAGTGGGAGGGTCAGCAGAGGTGCTCCCTGTGCCTGGAGGGCAGCAGGAGCCCTTTGGAGCACAGCACTCAGTGCCATGAAGTGCCGTCACCACTGCCACGTAGCAGCCCTCGGGAGAAGCTCTCTCTTTCAAGCATACAGCTTTTTCTTCCTTTTTGTTGGGGATTTTCATTTCCCTTTCAGTACGGCATAGCACGTACGTCTTACGTACAATCACATATATTGCACACAATTATATGAGATAAAAACCGATTTCCTGTTTATCTTCCAACAGTTGTCAAGGGTTGTATTTGGGTGAGGATTTGATGAAATAGCCTAACGTGGCTGTATTAAAGCTGGGGATGTTTTTATCTAATGCTAATTCTGGCCTCTGCGTGAGTGAGCTAATGGAGTAGACGCATTAAAAATGGAGTAGGATATGGGAGCTTGTTGGTCTCCCTCTGAACAGGACGTGCGCTGTCCAGCTTGGTGTAGAGCTGCCAACCCGGATGGGCAGAGCCATCACTGCGGCTTTTACAGTCAGGGTGTGTGTACGAAGGGCTGTCGCATTTTAAACTGCCTGGTTTTGGGGCTTTATTTCAGCTTCCTCTTATTGTCTCTTTATGTAAGTTTACCTCATGCAATGGGCTCTTAAATAAATCTTGGTCTTTAGAATAATGTCATAACTACCCTCAAGTCTCTTTACACAGCAAGTCTTCCGTGTTCTTTTGCCATTTAAAATTTACCTGTTCACTTGAAAAATCAGACTTGGAGACAATTCAGTTTTTATCAAAATTAGATTTTTCAAGAAAATGTGGTGGGTTTTTTAGAACAAACACAAGAATCAGAAACTGTAATGAGTGGCCATGATCAGGAAAAAAAGAGCATGTACCTTCAGTGCTGTGTCTCTAGTACCAACAGTTTTGCACCTGGATTCAAAGTAGTCCTTTGGTCAGAGCCAACCCCTTAGAGCAGGCACTTTGGGCTAAGCCTTTTCTTTCTATAAATCAGGACCAGTAGTTTTAGGTAATTTGATTTGGATGAAATAAGTGAAAAAAAAAGGTTAATATACTTTATAATATTTTTCTTTTAAAGATTTGTATATAAAATGGACAGCTATTCTGTGTGGGTTGTTTTACTTCAAGCAATTTTACTGATACCTCAAAATTGTACACTTAATAAAAACTAAATTGCTTCAGTTCAAAAGCCAGAATATACAATATCTCATGTATGAAAGCCAGTTATTTTTTTATAGTATTTATAAGTTGTTATTACCTAAAATGTCTGTGGTAGAGAGTAGCCATAGACCGTGTAAGCCATTATTGCTGTTTTATTTTGTGCTCTGGGGTAATCTTCCCATTCTTCCCTCTTTAAACTTCCTTCCAATTTACCTTCCATAGCAACAGAATCAGTTTAAATTTTCACTGTCACCAAGAAGTGAACCCCAGACCATGTTATTGTCCGCATGAGTTTGGCGTTTCACCTCCGGCACAGTTGACCGTTGTTATACCTCAGCTCATTCCGGCTGTCGGCCTCCTTGTTTCCACAAGCTGTTTTGGTGCTTTGATTGCTTTGATTTTTCCAGGGATTCAGGACATCTCAGGCAATCATCAGGTGCCAACATGCATTCACAAGCTGTGAGGTTGGACAGCTTGGATTATCACACGTGTCCTGTGGCTGTCATAGTCTGGGGTCGTAAGATATTCTGAGTCTGTCCTGGAAAACCCCATCAAGCCCAAAAGTTTAAAGCACTATCAAAAAAAGTCTATGAAGATCTTAAGTGCCCTGTTAATGGTGTAAAAAAAAGATATTTATATACTTACACCGTGTATATATATACTAAGTATAGATGTATGTAAATGTGTGTATAACCAAAAGTTGCAAGCATGAAACGGATTGTAAAGTCAACAGATTGGTGATCCCTGTCAGTCAGAGGTTTGAATTGGCACCGTGTGCTTTTGGGAAGTGTTTGTAGGGCTCTGCCTCCCCCTTGGAGGAAGGGACATTGCATTGTAGAAGGGAGGTGCAGGCAGATCTCCTCTGTCGTCTTGAAATACCTTCTCAGGTGCCTCCTCTTGTGGCACTCTGGCAACAGGGTTCGGAGTGGAACATCTAAGGAGGAACGTCTGGGCTCCTCAAGAAAAATTAAGTCTGTTCTGTCCAGGGAACAGCCCATGAGGAGCCTTGGTCCCATAGGAGGGATGGAGCTGTGGAAGGAGACTAAATGTTCCTGACTTCAGGAAGAGTAACAAGAGCCAAACCAGCTCACGAGGTGAACCACCACCCCTCTCCAGCCTGTGTTTCATTCGGGTGGCAGGGGGACTCCTGGAGAAGCCATGAGTATCCTCTGATCCTGTTTGTCCTCTGCTGTCTGTGTTTCTTCTGAGTCACTGCGAGGATGAAACTTCTTGCCTGGAGACGGGAAGGCTCCGGGGAGAGCTTATAGTGCCTTCCACTGCCTGGGGGGCTACAAGAAAACTGGGAGGGACTTTTGCCAAGGGCAGGGAGTGACAGGACAAGGGGTAACGGGTTTAAACGGAAAGAGGGAGGTAGAGATGGGACATCAGGAAGGAATTCTTCCCGCGGAGGGTGGGGAGTACTGGGACAGGTTGCCCAGAGAAGCTGTGGATGCCCCATCCCTGGGAGTGTCCAAGGCCAGGCTGGATGAGGCTTGGAGCACCCTGGGCTATGGAAGGTGTCCCTGCCCATGGCAGGAGGGGGAACTGGGAGGGCTTTAAGGTCCCTTCCCACCCATACCTCATGGAAAGGCACTGTGGATTTCACTTGGAGAGGGTAAACATACTGTAAGTGAAAAACAACTGCATTGACAGGGTCCTCGTAAATGTGGAAATGGGTCGTTTCTGTGAGATAGGCAGGGTTCTGTCCCTGTATAACTGGTAATTATATCTACCCAGTTAAAGCTGAAGGAGTAGGGTGTGTGACAGAAAATTTGGCTGTTTCTAACATAATTGGTTTCTGTTTTGCAAGAGGAAGGGAAAAAGGCAAAAAGTACCTAACAAACGCATGTCTAATATGCAAAAGTGAATTCAAACCCCGTGGAAGCTGGAGTCAAGTTCAAACCATAAATATGTCCCATGGCATTAACCATTCTTGAATTCTCCTTTATTAAGGTCTGGTTTTGCACAGTCTCATCATCCCAAGCACCCACTGCGTTTTGGTTGAACTGAATGCATTGCTAATACTTTCTGCTGACGCCTGTGAGCCACCCCAGCACTAACAGTGAACCCATCGCATACGTGGTGAACACGTCGCTCTCTGGGCTTCGGTATTCTGCCTTGGCAGCGGGTTTTTCTAGGCTGATGAGGAGGTAGTTGCTTTAAATCATTTAGGTGAGCTCAAGCTCTAAAAATATCATCCTAAGGGCTATTTAAAATGCAATACATTTTAAATGAGACATTAGCAAAATGCATTTAAAGGCGACTGGAACAGGGATGGAATGGTGGAATAATTTAAGGATTCTGGTTTCAAAAAGAGTGCCAGGTGAAATCCCTGCTGTGTAGCTTTATGAAATGTGTTAATATTTCAGTTTAAAAATGCTCCCAAATTGGTCATCTTGCATTTAAGAAGTTGAAACCTGAAACACTCCAAATCCTGGATCAGAATTTTTATTTGTCTCTTTCTCTCTTCCATTGCTTGTTTTTGTTGTTTTGTTTTGGGATGTTCTAGGCAAGGGTCCCTTTGGTTACAGCAGGACTCACTATCAGCCTTTGTTTTGTTTTGTTTTAACCTTTTTTTTTTATCCTTTTATCCAGGTCGTTTCTGCTGAGATATTCTGAGTTGTTGGAGTGAGAAATTTAGTGCTGAGCAAAAGCTTATGTTCAGATGTAGAAATTAAAACAAAAAAAGTCATGGAAAAATATATCCAGTTTCAGCCTACCTTCCAACAGCTTGGCTGTGTCTCCAGGACGTCTCCAAAACCTGGAGCAATCCCCCTCACTGTGAACTTCCACTGCTTTGCTCCTTCACTCATTTCACAAGTCAGACCTCCAGTGCAATAAACTCATTTGGAACCACCCAACTAAAAGAAAATGAAACTCAGGAAAGTGGCAGTAAGAAGTATCTATTTCCATCTGTTTTCGATGCAAGTTGAGCTATGGAAATCTAAGTATTTTAAATCTGAGATTTAGTTTTGAAAGCAGGCAATGAGGCGCCGGTTGGATGGTGTAGGTCAGGACCTTCATCCTTTCTGCTGCTGCTTCCAACCCAGGGCCATCCTTGGTTCTGCTGTCGCAGGGCGTTACTTGGCATGGCCATCCTTTGTCAGGGTGCCGGGTGGGTGGGTGGGGGGGGGCTGTGC
>NW_010257382.1:35095-41321 GCF_000690775.1 Eurypyga helias
GATGAATGCCGACGTGTCATCCTGAACCGGCCGTTCTCCGCTGGCTAGGAAGTGCCCAGTGCGCGTGTTTGCAAACCTGCAGATGCTTTTGGTGGCAGAAGCCATCATGAAGCTCAGTCTAGAAGAGCACCTGCTGCGTAAGGATCAAATTAATTTGGAAGTTTCCCTGTTAGCACTTGTCTCTTGGGCAGGAATTGCGGGTTATTCCCTGTTACATTAGAGAGGAGCTTCTGAAATCACTTTGGATAGTCAGTTTTGCAGCTGCCCTTACAGCTTCCTAGGTGTCGGCAAGCAGTGGGGGAGGATTGTGTCAGCAACATTTTTTAACCTGGATGACCAATATTAGGCCTTCTGGCCAGCATTTCATCCGCTGGTTTCCGAGATGAGAAGACATCCCTTCTCCCATTGAAAAGACATATTCTAGCCACAGGCCATTTTAATTCATGCTCCTAGGAACAGATATAAATGCAGGGCTATCTTTAACGAACCATTCTTCATCAGTCTGACATCCAGTGGGATACCGTGCATTGCAAATACCGCTTTCCACAGGGATTCCTTCGGGAAGGAAAAGCCGCCCGCGCAGGCATCGATTTCCTCCTCCCACCTGGGGAAGGACATTTCTCTATCAGTTTCCCTATCCGAATTTCCCCAAGGTTGGCACGGGGCTGGAGTTCTCTTGCCCTTTCTTTTATACCAGTGTGGTGCCAAGGTGGCTCTAAAAACGCAGTCTCCACCCAAAAAGATGGAAAAATAGATAGAAATCAAAACCACCCTGCTGCATTTCAGCTGTAGGTGCAGGACTGTATGGGGGGGGACGTTCCCTCTGCACCCCCAGGGTGTCCGGGGGGGTATCCCGTTGTCCCACTGGATAGGTGGTCACCCCTTCATCTCCCCTGAGCTTCGGTGGGCTGCCTGCTGATGAGCAGCCCGCTGGGACAGGCGTCCCGCCTTCAGCCGCGTTGGCCCAACGACCCTGGAGAGCTTCCAGCACGCAGAGAGGTGGAGCTTGGTCCTGATGGCTCAGCTACAGCTCTTCAGCTCGGCTCTGCGGGCAGGGGTGCCAGGGGGTACTTCCTAGGTCGTCAGCTGGCAAGTGCTACGTACAGGTACAGCTGGGGAGCCAGTGCAGGATAAACGATTCTTTTTTTTTTTTTTGTAGGGACAATTTTCAATGGAATTTTCAAATTTCTTTTTGTTGGAAAATTTAGGGTGATGTGGCAATGCACTTTTTCTGTTTATTGTTAACTTCTTTCTTGTCTTTCTATGGACGGAACTGCTGTTCAGCTCTGAAACGAGTGCACATCAGCAGAAATCAGCGCGTCGAAATGTACTCTCTCTTCTTTACACAGCCAGGCATTTGCAGATCTGCACAAAATTCAAATAGCGAACCTACGAGCACGATTTTATTGGAATGGAAAGGTGAAATTGGGTCAGTAGCAGTGCTGTTGGCAGGACAGGGTTTGCTTAATCCAACTCTTAATGTCAGGTGCTGTTTCAGTCATGGGAAAGAATTTCAGTATAAGTCTCCTTTTATATTTTCTGATCGTTTTTGAAGTTATGAATATGCTATATCCATCGACGATTAAAATGTGATGGTGATGGTCCCCAGGATTAAGAAGCAGATGGAGGAGAAAGGTTCTTAGGGATTTTAGAAAATAAAGCTAATAACATGTTAACTAAAAAACTCTTCTCAATGAAAATGCATAGGAAATCGTAGACCTTTTTTATTTTTAATAGGACAATTCTACATGTCAGAAACTGTTACCGGTATTATGGAATTGCTTTTTTATCCTTTTATCAGGCACGCGTTTCTCTGAGTTTATGAATCTGAAATATACAGATCTCTAGATAATTCTGTTAGAGAACAAAGAAAGTTGCATATTAGTAATTAGGTCTCTGAAGCGATTATCTATCAGCACACACTCATCTACCCGGTTCTCCTCTGGGACCTGATTAATTTGATTTCTTAGATGATGTCCTGAGAGAAAGAGGAGCCAATGGTTGTTCACAGTGGTGGTGTGTTAAATATATCTCTCGGCATAATTAGGGTGCACACCTAGTAATTAGACTTCAAGGTAAAAGTCTTGATCAGTCGAGGTACGAATTGCTTTCTTGAGGCTGTCTGCTTGCAGAAATCTAACTCCACGGAAGAAGAGCCCATCTGAATTTTTTTATGGCCTTAGCCATGTTTAAAACTGCTGCCTTCCCTTCCCTTCCCTTTGTGGAAGCTGTGTGTGGGTAAGGATAAAACCTTTTATTGCTGCTACCCTTGAATTTGGCCATCCTGTGTGTTGCCTGTTCATGCCATGTGCTTGGATGAGTTAGCAACTGGAATTTTCAATTTATCCAACATAGATTGAAAACGAGAAAAAAGGAAAACCATACAGATTAAATTCTGTGCAAAATATTTTAGGTTGAAAAATTGGCTTAATGTGTCACATGTGGGAGGAGGAGGAACAGTCCTTGTAGGAAAAATACTCCGTTTGTGGATTACTCGCCGTGGAGCGTGGGGAAGCAACGCGTGTTTTGAAGAGTGGCTTTGCTCTCGGTCTGGAGCTGTGTTTGGGCTGGGTTTGAAAACTGAGAGTAAGATCACAAAACGTAATTGTACTAAGGAACACTTCCCTTTTTGTTTTAATATAAATCTTGCGTTTAACAAGGAGTTTTGAGTTTCTCTTGGCAGGAGCACAGGAGTCTGATTGCAGTCTGAAACCATAAGGGTTGAATAATTCAGGAGAGTTTAAAAAAAATCACGTCAGAGAGAGATGCTGGGTACACTTTGAAGGAGATTAACGGAAGTCCCTTTCTCAGAAACTAGAAGGCATGAATTTGCTCTGAAAAGCAGAGGAGCTGCTGTGTATTGCCCGTCGTACGGTTGATGCCAGTGGCCTTTGAGGTTAAAATGGTGCTGGGGAATTGAGCTGGCAGAGACTTTCCTCCTAAATCAGTAGAAATCTTCGCTATTTTCTGACTGCAAAAAGTGTTCTTTTCCGACTCCTTAGGAATGCAGAGCGCCCAAAAGCGGGATGACTGACCTCATCCCGGTGAGGCGGAAGGTGCCTGATGCAACACCAAGGCTGTGTGTTCTTTTGCTTTCAGCAATTCTCTCTCCTTCCCTCCATATCCATCTTTTATTGGGATCTGTGATAAACAGAAGCTAATAGCCTAATAATAGCTAATCTCTGTTAGTGTATTTGGCAGTCAGCTTTCTGTTATTTCACTATTATCCACTGAACTGATGTAAACCAAAGGGGCAGGATCACACTCCAGGTAGTTCTTTGCTGTTAAACCAACACCTTTCTGTCTCATGTGTAAAACCCCGTGTCTTATTTTACTGTTCCCAACATGGAAGCACATATGTGTATGCCCGGATTTGCACGTATGTGCTTTCTCTGGCAGTTCCAGTCACCCAGCACGCTATTCCTAGCAGCATTATCCACTTCTTCTGCAAGTTGTTCCAGCATCTCTCATTCCACTCAGCCTGTATATTCCTAAATGTAGGCAGTTATGCCAATTTATGCATTAAAATACTGTATCTAATCACCGAATGGAAAGAATTGCAGGCTCAGAATAGGCCTGCGTTTGCGCAGTCAGCTGAAAAAGATAATGCACATAATAGCTGAGTCTCTGTACACTTAGTGCATTGCTAAACCACTTTATCTTCTCAAAAATCAGTTAGCATTCAATTCTCATGGCCTACCTAGTCTATTAAAGTCAGGGTAAAATGCAAAGTTACGTTATTTTTCGAGCACTTTATTTAAAGCATTATTGAGAATTTAAATATAGTACTTTATAGTTTGAATTTGGGATTACAAGATAAGTGCTTGTGTTTTACTCAGATTTACTCAGCAGATGATGCGCAGTCCCCCTTTCAAGTGTAATTACATAATTAGGTTGATAATGACTGTATCAATTTAGAAACTAAGAGCTCTCGATAAACATTTTCGCTCTTCCCTTACCTATTTAGCATTTTAGTGCTAGAGGACTGCCAGAGCTGCAAGTGCACTAATCCCAAAAGAAGTGTGTTCGACCCATGGCGTTACGATCCGGCAGGGAAACACGCGTGGCCACCCCGGTGCAGCTGCGTGGTAGCCCGGCTCGGCAGGGATCCAGCTCCGGAAGCGCTTGCCTGGAGCGAGGAGGGTTTTCTGTGGCAGCAGAGCTGCTGCGCTGGGCTGGTCCTCCCAAGGTCTGTCACGGGTGGGAAAGGCCTGTGCTAGGAATGCAAAAGGAAAAATAGAAAAAGGGGAAAAAAAAAAAAAAGGGGGGGGGGGGAATAGGAAGAGGAAAAGGGGAGAAGGAAAAACAGGAAAAGGAAAAAATAAGAAAAAGACAAGAAGGAAATAGATAAAAGGGAAAAAAGAGGAAAATAAGGGAGAGGGAAGAGGGAAAATAAGGGAGAGGGAAGAGGGAAAATAAGGGAGAGGGAAGAGGGAAAATAAGGGAGAGGGAAGAGGGAAAATAAGAGAGGGAAGAGGGCAAATAAGAGAGAGGAAAAGGAAAATAAGGGAGGGAAGAGGGAAAATAAGAGAGGAAAAGGGGAAATAAGGGAGGGAAAAGGGGAATTGAATCCACCTTGTGTAGTATCCTAGTTACCAAAGGTCCCATCTGTGCTCCTTGCTTAGCCAAACTCAGCTGCAGCCCACCTGCACCCGAGCAGGGGACGGGATTCCTCACGCTCAGTCACTCTCAGCACGAGTTCTGCCCAGAGCAACGCGTGTGCATTCGTGTTGGCGCTCCTACGCGCCAAAACCGCTGCGGGGCCCCACGTGCGGAAGAGTCTCCCGTCCAGACCTGGCCGTGATGCCTTCGGGAGGAGGAGCAGTGCTGAGCTGCTTCTCTGCGTGTACGTAAGACGTTAACATGGAAAACCTGAATGCTATTGATAGTCCTTGCTTATTGAGCTTCTCTGATGGGAAAAAAGACCCAAAACTCCGGAAGTAATACATAAAAGCAGTTGTGATGCAAGGCCGTCTCACCTTTACGGTGCTGTTCACTGCTGCTTAACTTTCCAGGTAAAGATTTCGGGTGTGCCTGGGCACACACACACACGTTTCGCACAAGAGAGCCGTGCCGAAACCGGGGTCCCTCCTGAGGCTGCCTGTGCCGTGCCGGCGGGATGCTGCGGCGGTGGCAGGAGCGGGGACAGGAGGATGGCGGGGCTGGCTTCGGATGAGTCCAGGGATGTCACGCTCTCCCCATCGGAATGAGTATTTGGCTGGGATTATTAAACTGATTTTTAATAAGAACAGGCTTGACCTTGGTTTCACAAGGAAAAGGACGGGAGCCGCTCCATGCTGGCATGCTTTCCCATGTGGAGTGTTTGTAGGAAGCAAGGGCTTGCAGCACCTCAGTATTCAGCTGAATGCTGTGATATTAAAAGCAGCAACCGCCTGGAGAATTAATGTTGTTTTGGGGTTATCTGTCTTGATTTAATGCGAAGGCACTTGGGAGAGGGTGTGAGAATTTGGGTTTTCCTGCCTTGAAGTTCTTCCAAAGGTCTTGCCTTGGTCATCCTGCCCTAGCCTAAGGCTGCGGTTAAAAGGGAGTTAAAACCTCTCTTCCTCGCTGTGATCCCTCTTTTGTGTATATCCCTGGCTTTATTAAAAGGAGGAAGATGACACTGTAGACCAGCAAAGCAGAAGTGCACCCGTGTAATTAGCAGACACGAATCAAGACGGATCAAACTCGTGTTTTATCTTTTGTGTCATTCGTAGCGCTGGTGTTTGCAAAGAGTGTTTTATTAAATTTGTAATAACGAGTGGGTTGGCACATCATGCAGACAACCAGGGCTGAAAGTATTCGGTTTTGGGGCGTATCACAAATCTCTAATGACTCAGTGTAGCTTTTCAGCTGATAGGGAAGAGGGGAAAGAAAACTTGGATTATTTTACAGGTAATGTGAACAGAATAGAAAAAATATAGAGTCATATGCGCTGCGTGCTGTGCCTAATAGTGAAATACCAGGTAATGTAAAACATACGTTTGAATAGACGGGGGGAGGGAGGCTGCCTTTGTGTTTTATCTCTAAAATAGTCACCCTGAGCTGGGGAACAGCCCTGTTTTTCAGGGATGCATGGACGTTCAAAATGAGATTCATTTAAGATGCCTACAAAATAGAGATTGATGGCTGACCCCCGAGTCTAGACTTAATGAAATGAATAAAACAAACGTTTGAATTTCAGAATTCACACTGCCAAATACATGGAGTTCAGCCAGGCCAAGGG
>NW_010257383.1:0-10857 GCF_000690775.1 Eurypyga helias
CAGCCCCGTAGAGGGGGGACCGGGACTTCGGTGCCTGTTGTGGTTCTCTGTGCCCAACCGTACTGCCCGGCTCAGCCAGCCTCTTGCCTCTTCCCGGCAGAGCCCAGTGTTGATCATCTTCCCGCTGGCCTTGTAGAAGTCTGTGTTCTTGTTGCGTTTTATGAGAGAAGCTTTTACACATCAGCCGACGACACGATCCTCCCTAGTTCCTTGAAGGCCAACCCACACTCTTGCCACTTCTGGAAGAAGGTAGTTAGGTTTTCGCAGCTGTAATGGTCAGAGAAGTCACTTTTACCAGACCGCGGAACACCTTTAGTAAAGGAAACAATTCCTTTTCCGTAACTTGGCGGGGTGAGGGACAAGCAGCTGGAAGAATGAGGGAATGCCCGTTCGTTTATGTAGCAACCGATCTAGTAAAAAATGGTGCTTGTTTACATACCCTGCCATTCCTAAAAAAGAGTGTCAGAAGGTATTTTCTGGTATTACCCCATGTGATTTTTCTTTAGTCATCCCAGGTCATATGCAGCTCTCAAAAGGAAAAATTCATCTCGTTTACAAATTGATTAAGTAGCATACATTAAATATTTTCTCTGGCATGTGTAATCTCACTTACCAAATCTTGTAAAACTTTGTCCACAATGTTCAAATTAAAGAACTTTACAGGACGCTACTCCAGCAAGGATCATTCACTTCAAAAGGGCCCGAATTACGGGTTTGTCATTTTACCAATGATTTCTTAATGTTTTTCATCTCCATCCTTGTGCCTTAGGTTAGTGTTCGTACCACAGCGCTTTGGTATCAGTATCTTTTTAGGCTGGTGTTAAACAGCTGCGAAACAATTCCCGACGCAGAAGGGCTGCAGGGCCAGGCCCCACGCCTTCAGCCTGGACAGAGCGGGTACCTCCCTCTACCAGGCGAACGCACGCACCGCTAGACATGGGTCAGCAAAGGGCTTCCACAAACGACGGGTGAAGCACACTGCTGATGACCCTTTTCATCACTGGCTAGCATGTTAGGGGTTTGGGAAAACAGCACTGAAATTAAATTGCCTGAAGCGTAAGCAAAATCAACAAGGAAACAGATCTCAGGATTAGTGTTTTCAAACCACTGAGTTCTAGTCCAAGGACATGAAATGGTGAGGGGTTTTTAACTTTTTTTTTACTGAGCACAACTATTACACGTTATGACCAAAGGCAAAACTCACCCTCTGAATGCCAATTGATTAAGTCACAGGGTCAGATACACCGATTTGGAGCTATTCCCTACCTTTCTCTATGCAGGAATCAACCTGTTCCTTTTCCTTCTGGGCAGCTTGGAGGGCCAGAGTATTCAGATACCACTGCACTCAGATTAGCCCACGTCTGTGACCTAATTCTTCAAATTTTGCTCCCTATAGAGAGTCCCATCTGTTTAGACCTGGAGAAATAGACCAATACATTACTTTAATACCCCAGGGAGTTGATTATGCCTTCTGTATACCTTTTATTTTCATGTGGCATGCACTGCCTCATCAGCTTTATAGATACATTTAATCCTAGAATGATAGAATGGTTTGGGTTGGAAGAGACCTTAAAGATCATCTAGTCCCAACCCCCCTGCCATGGGCAGGGACACCTTCCACTAGACCAGGTTGCTCAAAGCCTCATCCAGCCTGGCCTTGAACACTTCCAGGGATGGGGCATCCACAGCTTCTCTGGGCAACCTGTTCCAGTGCCTCAGCACTTAATAGTCATTGCATTTCCATCAAAGTGCTCCCAGCGCAAAAGAACAGTGCAAGATGAAGAGAAACTAAATACTTATGCACAAAACATACACATCCTTACAAGTTCCTGTACTCTTTGATGTTTGAAGCCTTATACCATTTCATGTGCTGGGGAAAGAAATGGGTTCAAGTCGTTGGCCATTAGGCATTGCTCAGCTGTAATCCCTCTTACCTCTCATGGGCTTGCTTTGGAGAAGGCTTTCCCAGTAGGCTCCATAGTCTAGGCGGAATTTCCTTTTGCATTAAGTGACTTTTTTAATTTATAAATGACTGCTAAAGGCATTGTACATAAAGGATGGATCCATCTCTGAATCATTTAGTACAGACATTCTGGGTATGGAGCAAATTGTTGCAGTTAAGTTGTGTGTCCTCTGGGGTTGTCCTAAGGATAAATGATTCAGACACTAGAGTCTGCTAGGTAATTGGGAAAAAGTGACACGTATGTGCTTTATGAAGGTTAACCTGGTGCTTAACCTAAGAAATTTCATGGGTTTTTTCCCCAGATAAGACTAATCAGAAATATCTACTTTGCATAGAGACCCACTCTATATGTGCTATACACTGCGTATGAAGGAGCAGACATGCCACACAGATGTACAACAATGTCTTTGCTCTAAGGGCATGCAGCTTGGTCTCTGGCATTTCTAAAAGGAATGCTGCAGAGAAATTATCTTCCTGAGATAAAGCAATCTAATTTTAGATCCGGGGAAAGAGGTAATCATGAGACACAGGCCAGACTTGGTAACATACTTAGAGAGAAAAAAAAAAACCACCCTACCCCAAACCACACAACTTTCTGTTTCTCTATTCTGTGCGTAATTAAGAATAACACCTTGTCAAGGTTATCTGATTACATCAAAGTAAAAAAACCCCAAGCCAATAAAACCCTCAGTACACCAAAATTTTAAATGAAAAATTCTTCAGAAGTACAAAGCATAATTCTAGGAATTAACGTGCCAAATTCTGCCCAATGCAGCAGGTTTGCTACGCTTACTCCTATAAGAAATGTTACTATCAATAACTTACATAAAATTTCGAAGTGGCACGCGTGTAGTTTTTAAGTACACCACTGCATCAGATTGTGAAATCTTGGATTGATGGTCACTGGTGTCTGGGATTATCTCTCTGCTGCTAGGGAAATTAAGGAAACCAGAAAAGTTTCTACAGTTATCTTCACATGATTGCCCGTACCGAAAACCTGAGATGTTTTTATGAAGCAATGCCTGTTGAGGATGATCCTTTTCTGCTCTAATGTCAGGACTCCCCTCTGTATTGTAGAGCTGGTAGAAGATAAAGACAGATGCCATGTTATAGCACGGCTGTCACAGCTCTTGAGATGCCTCTCAGGACCATCTCATGATGGTAGAGAAACGCCGGAACAGCGAGTCCTGTAGAGATCAAGAGCAGGCTGACAGCTGTGATAGTCTTGAGAACAAAATATTTTATTTATCCATAAAACTATAGTTTACAGTAGTATTTACTAAATAAATTATATAATTTCTCTTTTACAAGAAATAAACTAAAATCAAAAATATTTCAAAGACACTATATGTACACAACATAAGGCCTTGTATAAATAACATTTTTTTTCTCCTTTTCATCAACAGTGAAAATATCTTTAGAGGCTCATTTCCATTCAGTATGTGCAGAGGTTTACCCTGACCCTTGCGTGACATCAATTCCAATTTCCACTGATGTGGACCTACGTGATTAGAACGGAAGGGTCAAAAAAAATGAAATTAATTTTATTCACCACTGTGCTTATTTTTAAATAGGTAAAGCAGATAACAGATTTTGCCTGTGCATGGTTACAGAATGCATGCAAATGAAACCACTAGAGAGCTGGTAAGAAAAATATCGCTTTCAAGTCCAAGAAAAGGTGATTGGCAGTATAGTAGAAGGCAGCCTGAATACAGAGTTCTTCACAGTTCAGCAAGCAACAGCAGATGATAGCAGTGTGGAATGTTTCACATCATTTTTCCCAAGCCCATCAATCTTTTCTATGGTTCAAAGATCCTGACACTTCTTAGAATAAGTTCAGTCGATTATTACTCTTTGTCTATTAGGCTCAGCATATTCCTCCTTCTTAAATCAGGGGTGCACAAAGTGCTCTTCATTAACCATGGTCACTTCTCTTAGCTGTACTCTTCGTGTATTCTTCGTTACTGGAAATACAGAAATGACAAGTCAGGAGTTGTGCTTATTTGTTTGCTTAAGTGATGATGAACAGGTAACCTCGTTTCTTCCTCTAAACAGGCTGCAGCACAGTTTGGCAGTGACCTTTTCTTACCTTGTCCCCTAATGAAAAGCCCTGTGTCTCTTTTCTCGTACAGCAGCTAACCCCGATGGTCTTGCGGGCACCGCGACAGAACCACCTGCTGCCACAAAATGCTGACCGCTCTGGACGTGAGAGAAGAGATTCCAAACTGAAAGCACCCAGCAGCTCACAACAGCTTTTGTTACCTTGCAGAACTGACTGGGGCCTCTGATACCTGACAGTGTTTGGGGAAGAACAGCAGTCTTTGTGCATCACGTGTGAAAGTCCTGTTGGCTTCCGCACAATACCCTTCCCCAGCTGAACAACCGTAACTATCCAAAAAACTTTCAGGCACACCAATGTTCTAGTCAGTGTCATAGCAATCATTCTATTTGTCAAAAAAAAAACCCAAAAAAACCACCCCAAATTAATAATCCATCAACATGAGCTTTTTACAGTATCTTCTACAGAAGCAGCAGTTCCATAATACAAATAGTTGATCACTTTTTAGCACCTCTGTAGAGCCAGAGAGGAACTGAAGAGAAACTGATCTTTATGGATGACCTTATTATTACTACAACTCAAAGCAAGGATAAACTGATAGCTGAACAAAATACTGCAGTAAATTGAATGCATCTCAGCCAAGGACACAAAACCAAATCAAGGTCATCTGTGGTGACCTCACTCTAAAAACTTATATAGAAAACATAATGAAGGCATAAGTTCCCATTTATTAAGCAGATTTTTGAGGTCACCTTTACATTGTACTTTTCAATACAAGCATTTAACTAACCTTTAAATAGTTCAACAGCAGACTAATCTTGACTATGAACAACAACAAAAAAATCTCCAAAGTAGTTTTTAAAGCTTATCTTAGACAAAGGTAAGCAGTAGATTTAAATCAGTATTTTAGTTATGACTTCTAACACTGGACCTTGAAGAATGGTATTTCAATATTGTTCCGTGGCAACCTTTAAACCTGTTACTGTACTGTGCAGCAGTGGTCGGGTGTTCATAATCACTGATCAGCGAGCACACTGCTAATTTCTCAGAGGCTGTTCTTTCTCTCTCAGCAGCCCTGGCCTGGCAATGAAAGCCTATCTACCGCCACATTAGCACATGAATGTGCGAAGGGAGTAATGCAGTATGTACTTACAGGGTACAGAAGAATATAATATGCCAAGTGTTGGACAAGTGAGTAAAATTAAAGAAAGTGATTTTTTAAAAGCAGCACCACATAAGGCTAACAAGCATTTTTTTAAAAGCCTTTTTTTAACAATCAGTTTGGCAAAAAAAGTTGAAAACTGCTAGTACCGATAAAGTAATGTTTTACGACACCAAGATAAATTAGTCAGAACTATCAATAGCACCATCTAGTTTCTGGCTGAAAGCTCAGATCTGAATGACAACAGGTCTATTTTTGACAAACTAAACGGTCACTCAACACAATTTCAGGCCCTCCAGCCTTATCACTGCTTTTGACTCTCTAAGGAGAACAGCAGTACTGCTGATGGTAGCTTTATGCAATTCCACTAATTATGTAATGCAGTAACGACTAGCTTAGTCTTGTTCCCTTTCCTCTGATGCTTTCAAAGCATTTCAGAGGGATCAGCAATGGAAAAAAAATATCAGCAAAATCTGCGTAAGAGTTGGAGAAAACAGACTTGACAAACTCTAGCAACCGCTGTGTGTGTCAGTCACAGAAATGCTGTTCGGGCACTGATGCCTTTTAAGGAGGTGGGATTTTCTGATACTCATCTGTGTCAGATACAGTCCAGCCCTGTGGTTATTATTCTGGAAAAAAAAAATCCACTTATTTCATAGAATCATTTGGTTTGGAAGGGCCCTTAAAGACCATCTAGTTCCAATCCCCCTGCCATGGGCGGGGACACCTTCCACTAGACCAGGTTGCTCAAAGCCTCATCCAGCCTGGCCTTGAACACTTCCAGGGATGGGGCATCCACAGCTTCTCTGGGCAACCTGTTCCAGAGCCTCACCACCTTCTCCATGAAGAACTTTTTCCTGATATCCAATCTAAACCTCCCCACTTTCAATTTAAACCCGTTACCCCTTGTCCTGTCACTACAGGCCCTTGTAAAAAGTCCCCCCCAGCTTCCTTGTAGCCCCTTCAGGTACTGGAAGGCACAGGAAATAATCCTGTAAGCAACTCCATAACCACTGCACAAGTTTTGGGGTTATTTTGATTGCAGATGCAAGAAACAATATTTAATGATAGAGACTGAGTTTGGCCATAGCAATTTGGTCAGAAATGATAAATAATGGACGACTGACACTACAGGATGCATTCCTGTAATCACTGTCTGAGATGGCTCACGGTGGGTATATAATAGATTTACAACGTTTGAGCCCACTTGAGACTTTTTGTATTGGAGCATTTTTGTGCTCCAGTTCTCTTTCCATGGATCTGGTTTTCAGCGGATTGATTTCCTCATATGAAGCCCCAGCATGAGAACATGTAGTTCAGTGACAATACATGCTGGCATTTTAGCATTTGGCTTTCTCAGGCAATGTATTACTTGTAATCTGAAATGGTACCTTTTTAATCTCATCAAGCACATAATTGCAGTGTCTGATTTTCATGCGAGGGTGGCTGCTGTTTTGTTGCTTCCTATATAACTTTGCTCCTGCAAGAACACCTCTGCCAAACTACACTAAAGTGCTTGGCTGGTGTTTCGCCTCACACCAGGTTTCAGTTTAATGAGAGACATGGGCCTCTCTTTCCTCTCCTTAGTAAGATCATGCATGGATAGATAAAGGGATAAGATAGGTAACAGAGGAATGGAGCAGCTACCTCACAGCATAAAACAAGCAGGCTTGTCCTCCTCAGCCTTAATTAAACAGGATTCAACTTAGAGGAAAGAAAGCTTGATTGGCTCCAATATGCGCTTAGAACATTTTAAGGATTATTCTGCTCTCAGGGGAAAGAAAGGTTGTCTGTAAGTGAGGAGGCATGAATTTCCCTCTTACAGACATAGAATTAATGTTCAATCGACCATGTATCTTCAGTATCACCAGTATCTTCAGAAGAAATGGTGAGGGAGAGAAACTGAAGCCTCCAGAAAGAGAGCAACGCATCAGCACTTCAGGTATGCAGCACAGTGTGCCTGCACACTTTCTAGCTTGTTTTCACATGTATCCTGCCTGGGAACTGCTTTAATTTCAGCTGCAGTTGTTACAACTCTACAACAGCACCCTAAAGAAAGCTACAACATGATTAGAACTGAATCAAATGTTATGAAATACTGAGCAGAAACATATTTCTGAATGAAAAAGAAAACACCTCACCAAGGAGCTGTGGTGGAAATACAATTCCCTAGCCAAAGTCTATCGGACTAGGATGCTTCATTCAATCAGACACAGGTGGGAATTACCTTCTCTAAAGGAGGATTAGCTTAGGGTGCTAAACTGAAAATAGCTGAAGGGGTGAAATAATTTGTAAGTGAAAGTAACTGTGGAAATGACGCGTTAGACAACAACCTGGCAGCTGGAAGGGTTTGAACGTGAACTAGTAAATGCTTGGTGAGACAGGCTTTAATACAGAACTATGGCATGAGAACAGAAAAGAGGAAGGTAACTGAAGAGTAAGAAGCAGAAGGCAGTTTTGACAGTTTCTAAACAGTCATTTTATAGACCAATATTTGTAAATCTGCTTATCCATGAATCTACAACAGCTTTGAAATACAAAATTAATCTCCAGTGATGTTTTAAGACTTCAAAATCCTATAATACAATTGGCATTTGGACATAAACCACATCATAAGTAATTCTAAATGTAATAATATTATCTATGCAACTCATCTGACACAAATCACAGCTACACTAACCAGGGCCTAAATACGCTGGGCTTGCTCATCACTGCAGTTATTCCATTCCTTCATTTTACTGAAGCCCGCATCAATCCTTTGCAGCAGTATCTTCAGTGGTAGCGACTTCTAAATTATATACAGATTTTGAGAGCCCTTCCTTCCACAACAGGAGGCAATGCTGCACTTCCACGTGACAATTTCTGTACTACCTAAGAACCTTCCATGATGGTTAAATATGCCAAGTATTCTTCAAGCAAAAGAGTTTATTAATGAAACCCTGTAGGCAGGCCATATATTTATTTAAATCCTGTATTTACCACCAGATGACCTAGGAGGTATAGCAGCACAACAGAGCAAACTTCAAAAGTTTGTCGCTGTGCTCTTCACACGCATGTTCTTACTCCACAGTACGTGTAAAGGAAATCAAGCCTCCTTCAGTGAGCCGATTAAAGTAGTTATTAAGCCAGACTACTCTGGTATCACTGATACTGTGGTTTGCCAACATAACGCGTCAGCTACCTTTATAAGACATTTCATGGGTAGGCTGAGATAACACAGTAGAGTAGATTGTAATTGCTCATGTTCCCCTTTCAGAGACAGAAAGCTCAATCAAAGAATTTGGAGCTTGATTGCAGAGCAGAAGGAGCAAGGTAACTTTAAGTTATTCCTTAATTTCTAAGTGAAATTATCACTTTTAAGGTCCTACATTTTAGGTACCAGTCCTTAGTAACAGCGGACCGAGGTCTTCAGGATCTGTTGCACTGGCTGATCTCTCTTCAGAAACGTTTGCAGGATTCGGCTTATATTTCCTACTAATCAAATTCCGTAGAACACAGTGGACTCTTGTATTCAACAGTGTTTGCTGACATTTAATGCTTTTCTGCTTATACATCAGCTGGCGCTGCCTGAACTGACACCAATAAACAGGGGAATTTTACAGAGAGACTATTTCCAGAGGAAGCGGGAAACACTGTTTTACTCTGTTGTTTTTTGTATTCCTTCATCAAAGTGCTAAATGGAAGAATGTTGCCTTCCCTGCTACTGGCTTATGTACAGGACACGTTCTGTCTATTGCAGACCGCATCTTTAGCTTGGAAGTATCTGATCTATCATTGTATTACATATTCAAAAAAGCAAGAACCCTTTTATGTTTTAATTCTCTGCAGAGAAGCATTTCAAATCTACAACTATTTTTTATATATGCTTCTATCTCTCTTCAATGTTTAATTAAAAAATATTTTTATAGACTATGTAGTAGTTGTTTTCCACTGTATGGTGCTAGAATATTTGGAAATAATTAAGATTGGCTTATACCCACTGGTCAGTGCAGATTACAGTTAGTCACATTTTGTATATAAAAGCAATATTTCTTAGGTTATTATCTGGGTTAAAAGATTTAAAAGAAAATGAATCAGTGGAATTTTAAAGTAAACTTGGATTTGAGGATGTTCCAAATAGTGCTTCTGAGACTGGCAGGTACACAAAAAGCTGGTTTGTTGAACCTGGTCTTTGTTCAGAAATGAGAAACCCTGGGCCCAGACCAGCCCTTCAGTTGCAAACTCAAGATGCCTCTTGTCCTGGAAAAAAGATTCTTGCTGTTACGATGTACATTCTCAATTTTGACATCAGCTGCACAGTGTGCTCGCATGGTATTTCCTTTATATAACACTCCAAAACCAATGCTTTTACCTGTAAGATCTCTTTTCTTTTTTCTTTTTTTTTTTTTAAACAATCTTTACTTCATCCCACCTTACCTATCTGAATTTGTACAT
This sequence comes from Eurypyga helias, assembly GCF_000690775.1. Classification (NCBI taxonomy): domain Eukaryota; kingdom Metazoa; phylum Chordata; class Aves; order Eurypygiformes; family Eurypygidae; genus Eurypyga; species Eurypyga helias. The sequence goes on from NW_010257383.1 coordinate 9,619, forward strand.
AACACTGTTCAGCCAAATGCCATTTTAAAGCTGGGTTTTTTTATATAGTAGGTTAATGCAATATCGTTTTATTACGGTGTCTTTTATTTTTATTCATGGCACCAAAAAATCATAGCTCTTAACTCACTAGAGGACTAAAATTTTTCCAAGAAGTTTAGGATTTCAAAGCAGGAGGCATAGACATCAAAGGATTAGTAAATTAACTGAAATTAATAAAGTTATTTTTCATTGTAATATCTAGCAGGTAAGACTAGTGCAGCTTGCCTTGTAGTAGAAACACAGACAAGGATTATTAACTACAGGATTAAAGGGAAACCTGGGAATGACATTTAAAGCTACATTTTCTGCTCATGCTTTTAAAAGGTTGAAATGGTTCTTGTAATCTTTTCAACTGAGGTTTAAATCAGCTAATGCAAGCATCATTGTACCTGAACGGTACCTTCCAGTACTTGAAGGGGCCTACAAGGAAACTGGGAGAGGACTTTTTACAAGGGCCTGTAGTGACAGGACAAGGGGTAATGGGTTTAAATTGAAAGCGGGGAGGTTTAGATTAGATATCAGGAAGAAGTTCTACACAGGGAGAGGGTGGTGAAGCACTGGAACAGGTTGCCCAGAGAAGCTGTGGATGCCCCATCCCTGGGAGTGTTCAAGGCCAGGCTGGATGAGGCTTGGAGCAACCTGGTCTAGTGGAAGGTGTCCCTGCCCATGGCAGGGGGGTTGGAACTAGATGGTCTTTAAGGTCCCTTCCAACCCAAACAAAATGATTCTATGATTCTATGATTCTAGAATCATTGCTTTGCTTTATTTTTGAGATACACACTAGAAATGACTGAGCTGTCCCTAGTGATCTCCAAAACATGCACTGTTCCCTTCTAGCCTGCATTTAATTATCCTCCCATGAAAATAAAAGTGCCTTCTGCCTCAGCAGCAGTGAATCAAACTGGTAGCACTCCACGCTCACCCTTTGGTATCAGACCTTGCCGAGCAGATGCTAACTGTTGTTTCAGAGTCTGCTGAAGGATACTGGGGGGGCATTAGGAAGTATGAGGTTATCTTATTCCTCTCTCTTCCACAAACACCTCAGCAAACACACAGGAGTACATGCGATGAAATTCAGGCTCATTTCCACAGCAATCTCGAAATAGTGAAGGAAGCATCAACAGTGTGTGTGAGACAACCAAAAAGGCAGAGATAAGTAATTTCTCAAGATGAGTGGGCTCTTGGTTCTGTCATCCCAGG
>NW_010257383.1:11269-35667 GCF_000690775.1 Eurypyga helias
GTTGGAGGAGGTGATGAGGTCAGCCTGGCATGGTTTGCTTTGGGAAAATCCAGCATGGAATTACCACATCACCTGCTTTGTTTGGTTCGTAATAGTTTCCAGCAGGAAACTATTGTCACGTATGTCTTTTTGGTTTGTGAGCCATAAATGTAGCAATGTACTGTTCCTAGTTGGCATGTCCAGCACCTGTAGCAGGAAGCAGTCTTTGTACGTTCCAGGAATCTCAAGGACAACTTGCACACCACTGTGTTGTTCTCCCAACAATGTTTAGGGAATTGAAGTCATGCATGAGGCTCAGCTTTTGTTGGCTCAAGAATTCCTTGTGCAGCCAAAGTAAGCTTTCTTCAGTCTTGTCATCCCCACTGGAAGGTCCCTAACGGACACTAACCTAAGATCCTCCTTGGTGATGGTCTAATCTTGATCCAAAGGATTCAACAGAACTTTTGTGGTCTCCATAGCTTGTCTCCATACACTAAAGCTTCTGTTTATGAAGTGCAATTTCACCTCCCCTTCCTCCCTTGTTATCATTCCGAAAGAGTTTCTAGCCATCCACTGTGGTCTTCCAGTCATGGGAGTCTTCACACTAAGTTTCTGCAATTCCTGTCACATCGTAATTCTTAAACTGGCCATGGAGCTCCAGCTCCTCTTCTTTGCTGCCCCGACAACATGTGTTGTTTTAAGTACACCTGAGGTGGTTGGACTTAGAGTTCTTGCCTTTGTAAAGGGTTGGGCAGCACTCCCCACTACTCCAGTTGGTGTGCTCATCCACCCTGTTGCTTTTGAGTAGCAGGTGTCACATCTCTGTATCCTACCCATCACATTCATTAGTTTAAAGCACAATTCACTAAGTCAGCAAATCTGACAGCAAGGTTGGGCTGCATGTGATTACCTATTTGACTACTTCCCATTAAGTTTCAGGATTTGTGAATTCCTCTTCATAGATGATTCACGTCAACATCCTATTAACATCAAGTCCAATTAACACAAGTCCTACGGGAATAGGCTGATTTAATGGACTACTTGAGGTCACAGTTAACTGTCAATTCTGCATCTAGTTGGTACTTGCTACTGTCCTGTTTCAGTGGAGGCAAGGCAGCCAACAACTCCCCTAAGTGTCCGGGACTATTAAATTAGTAGCTATTAAGTGGGCACTGTATATACTCAAGCACTGCTTACTAAAATAAAAGACATCAGTGGTGCAGCCTCCAGAGAAAGCACTCGGGATCAGATGCAAACATATGACAAACATGTTTCATCTCAACACAAGAACATTTTTTTCGGGACAAACAATCACTCGAACAACCTCTACAGGGATACAGTAGCGTCCCGGTTGCTGGAGGTTTTCAAGATGCGAAGGGACAAGGCGATAGATAATCTTATCCTGGCTCCCTTTCCCAACGAAAAAGTTGGACCAGATGCTCCCTTCCAACCTGGGCTGTCCTATAAATCTATGATATGCTGGATCTCTTAATATAAAAATCAGGAAACTCCGGAGATAAGCAAAGTAAAGAATGCAGTGAACTCTCATCTGAAAAGGAAACAACCATGCCCGTGTGAAACACTTACTAGAAACTTAGAGAACACTTTCCTTTTTGACCCATTCTTTCTAGTACAATCCTTACCACAAAAGTCACAGATGTTTATTTATTAAAATAGAGGGAAAATATTACTAGGATAATGTAAGAATAGTTTAATTTGTGCTTTAGGAAAATGAAACTTTGAAAAAAACAGTCAAACTTAACATACCCCCCTCCTATACTTTCAAAATGGCCTAGAAGGGCACAAAAACTTGACTCAGCTGGAACTGGAGTTGGGTGCCTTTATGTCTGTGAAATGTGAGCTGTAGATACCAAGAGAATTTTAAAAATACAGGTGATATGAAGACAACCAAAGATGTAGACTTGAGCTTATCATTCACCAGTCAGATAAACTGCTCACTAGGAATCAAAACAACAAAGAAAAGATACTTTTTAAATCATATTCCAGCCACCACAACTGGACAACCCTTCAGAGCAGAAAGGGGAGTTGTTAACGTACTTCACATTGAGCTCTACTACACTGCCTGCAAAATCACTTCCGTAAACACCGAACTTTCTTGTCTGAGAAAATTTAATTTCTACATTGTGGAATATTCTGCTGAAGAGGAAAGAGTTGGGGTTTTTTCCCTGTGGAAAACAAAGAGGGAAAACCCACTACCATTACAGAAAAAGATTAGAAGGCATTTTGGCCTACTTCATTATTAACACAACAGTTAATAGGCACATTGATTTTTGAAGGATTTGCTTTGACAAGGTACTTAAGTATTTGTCGCATATGTACAAGAAATACCTCAATGAACCTCTGGATCTTGAGGTTAAGCCACTTATTGAGCCTGAGTCAAAGGAATTACGGGTGAAAAAAGCCCATCAGAAACAGCTTGACAACTTACTAAGTACACATCCAAAACTGAAGCATTATCATTTTCCATTTCCAGTGTGCTCTGTTCTGAAGTCAAATAGATGGCACTGTCTTCTAAAGTGAATGTTGAACTCGAAGGCAACCCTTTACTGAAAAGAGAAGGGAGACTAGAGTCAAGGAAAAATACAAGTTACAGAGAGCTCAGTCACAAGTCAAAGTTTTAAAACATGTTTCTCTTTTAAACATAAAAACTGCAAATGCTTGAGAAGTTAGAATGTAAATGTACAAATATAGATGTGTTGACAATGGTGAGGTAATTGGCAGTTCGTATTTGGCTAACATACACATACCACAGTTTCTACTTTTGCATTAATTAAAATTTTATCAGGAAGTAATATTGCTCCTGAACTCTAGTATTTATTTAAAGAATGAAACCATGTCACAGTAAATGTGGGATCATTTCATCAATTTCAAAACAAGTTACTTCCACATTACGCAGGGTGTAAATTTTGGCAGCATTTCTTAACTCAAAACAAGGAAAAAAAAGATTCAGGCAATCAGGCACAGATCTCATGCAGGTAGGGATCACTTGTAGCCAACAGAAAAAAGAGAATAAGAGTGTATTGTAATCATATAGCTCTGCAAGGAAGTGGTATTTACACAGCAGGTGCACTCTGTTATTCCATTCATAAATACTACTTTTTGTTGACTACGATCCAGAAAGAACATGAAACTGCAAATGCATCCACACAGGCATCTTGTTTTGTTTTGTTAACACATTTGGACCCACAAACCTTAAGCTCTCAAAGGTGTTTGAATGGAGTTAGGTGCCCATTATCACCTGCCCTCACCACCTGTCAGAAACTAAGAGACTCCAGCCTACCTTGAAAACTCAACCAGCAGCTTTGCCCAGACATATTTTAAAAGTTCTTATCTATTTACACACACGGTGAAAAGCTAACAATTCTGCATTATAACTGGGTATGAAAACATGGTTACAGCCATCAGTCCAGAAATGACTAATTTCCGCCTCCCTTTGCAGTTCTTTGGAATTTAAGTATGTTTTAGATGGGATATAGTTTCAGAAAGGGCAAAGCTAGCATGCAAAGTAGAAAGCAAATTCAAATGCTCAACAAAATAATGAATCTTCATTCACCCTCATGTTGTATTAGTATTAAGGGCAGAGCATTACATTTGCCACATTACAACGTGCCTTTTATTACACAGTGTTATTAGGCATCTTTTCAATATCAAGGCTCTTTTGTCTCAAGGGCAGCCCAGCTCCCACTGACTTAGTAGCAATTTTCTCACACCCATTACTTGTATTCTATTGCACAACATTTCAGTCACCTCAGTTTTCTGCCAATGCTTCATTTCACTGAAGGGAGGAAGGCAGACAGGAAGGGAAAAAACAGGCTGTTGCCAAATGTTAGACCATGTTTTATCATCTCCCACAAAATAAACACTGGCATGAAAGATACTACCATTGGCATAAGGGGGTGGAGAAGGGGGGCAGGAGAGAATCACTTCTGCTTGCAGAATTTTGATGTCTGCTGTAATGCAGTTCAGGCCTCTGACCGTGCAGAGGCCAGTGTATGAAACGCAAGTGACACAAGATGGATGTGCTGCGAGCAGCTGCTACTGCTGTAAAAATATGCAAACCCAGTGGCCAGCTCTTGCCCCTGGAAAAACAGTGCTCTGCAGCACTACCTGTAAAGCAAGCAGGGCAGGCTGCGGTATGCGCCTGGCTTTCGTTCTTGCAAGCAGAAAGAATTGAAACAGTTATTCCTTTCATACACAAATCAGGCCACATCACCGCCACCTTCACTGCTGTTATTTTTAATTTCTTTCATTTCCAGCAGATCTCTGGAACTTGTGCTCAAGACGAGGTGAGAATTCTGTAATTCACACCAGAGGCGTTTTATTTTGTATCCTTCATACATCAGAAGGCTAAGACCTAGTCCTGTTATTTCAGTTTAATTCACTGGCTTGCTGTGACACAACTTCTCTTCCTCTCTCCTCTACCTTTCCATTAGAAGGCACCGCGCTTCTCCTGCTCTTAGTCTATTGAATTACAATCTATATTGCTTCACAGCCTGCTGTGGATAGCAAACAATAGCAATGCGAGTCCAGCACTCAGCCTAGGGTTTGTTAAACTACTAGTTTTACCTAAAACACAGAATAAAGACAATGCCACGTCCCCTTTGTGTGCCTTTTTTTTTTGCTAGCTGTCACAGAAATACAGTATAGAGTCAGCCAGGAAATGGGGGTTGAAACAACAGCAGCTTGTTAAGAGAAGCTCCTATCAATGTCAGAATCTGGTTATTTAGTAGTGAACTTCCTAAAAAAGAGAATTAATATACAGAAACAAGTAACACATAAAATATAGATATTAGATACAGAAAGAAAGTCCAAAGATGCAGTAATCTCACCTACAGAAAACCAGCAGTGACTAAAGTCCCTTGAACACCAAGCATGAAAGAAACAACACCGATGCCAGCCCACTTCTTTTCTCTTACAAAGACTCACAACTTATCTGCAGATAGCAATCTCCTTGCTGCTGTGACTTTCACCTTGAATAATTAATTAGAGATAAACTCCGCAAGTAGGGGAGACTTGTGTCCTGCATGAAGAACTGTTTATTAAAAAGAGAATCCTAGGAAAGCTGTTGCAAGACAGAGCTTTCTTTCATATACTCCGAAACGGGAGGTTTTTCTCTATTTAAAAGCACATGAACACTTGGGGAAACTAATCTGTAATGCGTATAAAGAAGAAAGTGGAAATTCCAAGCCGCTGCCACGTTAGTTTTCATCTGTAGCCCACACTGATGTCAGTAGGAAAGCAAGTGCTTTTGGCCCACGGCTGAACTCTGCTGCAGCTGCAGCACAGCGCCCATGTGTAGTAACACCTTCTTAATTACAGCTGCTCAGTTAGAAATAATTTTCATGGCAGAATACAACAATCATTTTGTTTCTCGTGCCCTGCAATGACAGCATGAAGAATCCGCATCCCAGCTGGCTAAATGACTATGAGCTATTTGAAGATATGCATAAGAACAAGATTTCCAATTTTCCTACGAAAAGGGGGAAAAGCAAGAAGCTCTTTTCTTTTTTTTTTTTTTAAAGGTCTTACCCTTAGTGTTAATGTGAATCCAATTTCAGGAAGCACTAAATATTTTGTCCTTCTGCTGAAAAGTGGAGAAAAGCCATACTTTGACCTTCTAAACCAGCACACTTCAACACAGTTTTCTTGAGTAGAAAATAAGAACAAAACCTTTGTTTTCCAAAGTCCTGCTAAAATGCTCTCTTGGACATGAGATGCAAAAAGAAAAAATCCTCGCTCAAATTATCTCAAAGAGTTAGTTAGGGATTGCTACGTGCAAAGATGATGAATGGGGTGCTGGGCAGAAACCTTCAGTAGAACCAACTGAACTGCACTGATTTTCTGCAGATTTATAGAACAGCGCAGCCTTTAGAAATTTTAATCTAAGGGTGACATATGTAAGATACTATTACATTTCTAAGGAATAAAGGAAAAAATTACACTTTGTCAAGGAATTAACATAACTAGGCAGGATTATCTAAAATAATAATAACCTAAAATAGTAGTAACAATAATAAAAAAACAATCAAAACACTAGTGCCCTTCAAGCCTTCCCGAATTTTAATTACTATTTCTGTCCTTCATATTTTATTTACATTAAACTGAAGTGACAATTTTAGAAAAAGACAACTTCTGTTCTCTTCATGGAAAAACAAGCAGGCCTCATCATAATGTGTCTCCTTGCAGGGCAGCCGGCAGGGCAGGCAGAACCCTTTAATCTCCTTTCCAAGTCACTGCAGAGCCTTTGAAGAGTGGCAGAAACAGCACCAGGTAGTAACAACTGTCCAAAGCCCAAGTATGAGCTGTATTTTGGGTTTGGGTGTTTGCATTTTTTTTAAGTCTGGCAGTGTGAAGAACAGCTCTTATAGGAATGTAATTACCAACTTCTTTCAGATAGTGCCAAAATACAACAGCCATGAATCAGAATGCGGCCTCTTGTTAAGGGTTGTAATAAAAACAGGCTTAGATGTCTGTCTTTGGATGTAAAATATGCTTTACTGCAGCATATCCCACAGAACATTTAACCCTTAAACAGCAACACATTTGCAATGTCTAATGTGTTTGAAAACTCTTGCATTAACTTTGGAAAAAATCATCAGCTCAACGCATTATGAGTTTTGATCTTTAAAATCTCTGCATGTAGAAGTTAGTCAGAGAAATGTTTGGTAGGATAAATGTGCGTTAAACTATTATTCTGAGGTACAACTCAATACCAACTACAATGTGAACTGGGACAACTGGTATTTATGGACCTGTCAAATTGAACGCTTTAATTAGCCTAATGTTTACAGTGTAGAATTACTACATCACCTGTAAAACCCAAACTTGCCTTTTTATAAAAAATAAAAACCCATTTTTATAAATTTCAGGTGTCTGGGGGTGGTGTGTGTATGTGATAAAAAGTAGGTCAAACAAAGTAAAACTCCCTTATAATATTTCCATGACACTGTTGACAAACATCAAAACTACGGACCTGAGAAAACAATAGATATGACCGATCTTCTAAATGCTGCTGCAAGTGAAGGAGTCTGAGAGTGAGTCTGTGCTAAAACACTCACACTGGTGGCAAACCATGGCATGTGAAGCAGTAATATCACAGTAAGCAGATTAGTTTCGTGACAGTCAACAAACCTATACACCTTTTCAGGTGCCAATTAAAATCATAAGACCTGTCATTTCTGTACCTGACATACATATGTAGTTCAAAAGAGATGGTGTAAGCAATCAGAATTTAGGAACTCATTCTAGATCACAAAATACTGAATAGTAACATCCAAATCCACTGAGAGGTACACATCAACATGTGTCAGCACTTGGAGGGATCTACACATGAAGATTCTTCTGAGAAGTTCCTCTGGATCTTACTTACCAGAAAAAATTAAGGTAATGAAAGTAGACTGGCAAAGATGAGTAAGGAATATTAAAAGCAGCATGCAGAGGGACAAGTTCAGTCAAGGAAATGTTTGCCAATTTATTAAAGAACTACTGTTACCACTGGAGTTTCACATACACAGCTGTGTAGTTAACTGAAGACTAATTTTAAATCTCAAGTTAAAAAAAAGTACAGGTTATCTACTTTTCAACAACCAAGTTTTTTGCAGAACATGAGATAAATAATTTATAAAACATTTTTTTCTGTGAAGGAAGACACTTTTTAGGGCTCTATTAAAAAAAATTACAACAAAAAGTATTCCAAATGGGGCATCAAAACCTGAATGGGATTAAATCCAATTAATTTAGTAAGCATAGATGGAGGAATTCCTATTTCGGTAAATATGCAGAGATCTTCAAGAGAAGGCTTACAGCAACATACAGGGCTGCTTTTAAAAAACTGTACCAAAAAAGAAAAAAAAAGAAAAAAAGAAAAAAAAAGAAAATCCCACAAGAAAACCCCACCACACTGTTCAGACTGCAATGTCAAACTGTCACTCTGTTCATACAGCATTAGAAGCAAAGGATCCCTTCGAATTAGGAACCATGAACATGGTAACTCACTCCTTAAAGTGATGACGAAGTTGACGATAATTCTGCAGACTGGCTTATGACACGGTAGCGTGTGTCAAGAGGAAACAGTACAGAGAACCAAAGTATGAAGCAACATTGTGTATTTCATGATATCGCATTTTGCCACAAATTATGGGAAGGCTCGCTGCTTTGAAATATATACTGCTATTTTTACACTTACAACAGAAAATTTTAATGGATTGTTTTTCTAGATAAGTCATATACGTATTTGTTAGTGACAGACACATTCTTGAGCTCATATTCATAGAATCACAGAATGGTTTGGGTTGGAAGGGACCTTAAAGACCATCTAGTTCCAACCCCCCTGCCATGAGCAGGGACACCTTCCACTAGACCAGGTTGCTCAAAGCCTCATCCAGCCTGGCCTTGAACACTTCCAGGGATGGGGCATCCACAGCTTCTCTGGGCAACCTGTTCCAGTGCCTCACCACCCTCCCCGTGAAGAATTTCTTCCTGACGTCCATAGGCCTATCAGTGTCCTGAACAACTGCTAATCCCAAATACCTGACGGTAAAGTCAGGCAATGTTGTAAGTACGAGCAGAACCCAAGATCTACACTGGCCTGCTACAAACAGAACATCAATTTTTCATGAGCTTTTTATTCTTCTGAATCAGCGGAGCCACCTTGTGAACATTGTTCCAAATGAAGGGTCCCCGCACCCATGAAAGTGAAGTAAACCTTGGAATACAGCAAAGTCCTCTCACTCTGCCTTGAGGCTGCCTACCTATATAGCACTAGCAGTGTAGAACGACTCAAAAGCAGGGGGTGACATCTCTTGTTCACCAGAATTTTTCTACCTTCTACCTACTTCTAGGCAGTACATTTGACCAAATATTAAACAGGTATTATGTAAACAGGTTACTATATTCATTTACTGCTCTCTCTTGTATTAATTATTATGTTTGCTTAATATCCTGTCGAGTTGCTCAGCAGTGGCACCTTTCTAGAGATGTTTTGAGAGAATGAGCTTTTGTAACAGGAAACGGTCATCTACGAAATCACACAGGCTGCTTTTCTGAAAAAATTATTAGCTTTTACATATCGATGTGTATCTCTAGGCTTGGAGCAGGAACAGGTGAAGTTAAAGGGTCACTTAAGGCTAATAACAAAACACCACACTGGGTCACGTGCTCAAAGCAGGCGGAGGAACCTCCGTCCATTCACAAGACTAGTCCTTTAGTCCTTCTTGGGTCCTTCTTTCATTTGTCAGGGATCCATGGGATTCCCCCAGTGTCTCAGTGCATCTGTTCCTGGCATTAGAGCATTCAGTTCTCTTTTTTACTTCACCTAGCTGTTTATTTTCATGAAGCTTCCATTAATCCTCTTTCAATCAGGTTCAGACAAGTTTGTCTAAGCTTCAGAAGCTAAGGGTGCTGTGTGGACAGACATTTAAACATTTAAACTTAACACACAAAGGTTTGTTTACAGAAAAAAACAGACTGGCAGAAGGTGTGAGTAAGTACTCCTTACAACAGGAAAACTAACACCTACAAATCCCTTCCACTGAAAAAACCTGCAGATTTTACTTTTGTTTTCTAACCTGTCTTTGAAAAGATCATTTGACAAAATGTCAAGCCATGGGACATTTCAATTCAAAATACAGACGTTTCAGGAAGTTTTGACTACTGAAGAGAAACAAAACCCACAACTCTCTCAAAGCCTTCCAAAATTATAACACAAAGTTAAGGCAAACAAACAACTGAAAAATATAGAGAAAAGCAGAAAGAAGAGGAAAGAGAAGGCAGACGACTGTACTACATAAACACACCTTACAGAAAGAAGTTACAGAATACATAAATAGGAAAAAAAGTTGGATGTCATTCAGGTTATTTTCCTAGGCTCAAACATAATCAGAAGAACTCGGCAATCCTGCGTATACATCCTGCAGGACCTTGCTGCTGCTCTAGAGACAAGAGAGTTGAAGTGTCCCTTTTTGTAGAGGTTTGTGACTAGAAGCTGTGAGACCTGTTGAAAGATACAACAGGAAGTCTCTTCCCCATCTACCTTACAAATCCTGCTTAGAACATTTCCAGAAGCACCTGTAAAGGCATTAACATGGTAATTGTAATTGCAAAAACAATGTCAACCGAGACAACAGTCATACTGCTCAGGACATTCAGATTTGTCACCTTTAATTTAATTCACCAGTACTTATTAGTAAAACTGTACCTATAAGGGGGAAGAAAACCCATTATCACTTCTGCTATAAAAATAATTCCTGAAATGATGTGTAAGTATTGTATTTCCTAAGACAGAGCAAAGAAACCCTTTCAAAAGAGTGTATTTGGACACAAAATTGAACATACATTCTAGTGGAAAACAGACTTTTTAGGTACTAAAATATCTCTGCACCAAATATAAACCTACTTGAGGGGGAATGCAAAATCTTTGAAAACTTTAACAGAAGCAATAAATTGTCAATTCTATTCTCTTACTAAACAAGTACTTGACACTGCTTATGACATAACCACTTGACTGAGGAACAGCTTCACAGAACAGAAACCAGCTGTCTTTTGACAAACAAGGAAGCTACATTTGCTGAATAACATATGTCACATTTGCCTATTTTTTCCTTTTTATTTCCCTTTTTTTGATAAAGTTCCTTTCGTGCTGAAAAATACAGTCACATTCTCCTTCCCACTGTCCCTTCATTCACTGCTTTTATCAGTTCCTCTTCACACTGCCTGGGTAACGCCCCGAGTTCCCCCTAACTCTTCAAGAACTGAGGAATACCTTGGTGAAAGTAATCAGCTAGCAGTCTGGCAAAACATTCCTAATAAGCTGGAGTTTATGACTGCTGCTCAGCCTCTCTTTTTTACTCTAATCACAAGTCCCTAAATGCTGCTCTGCATTGTCTACCAATTAGTTATGCTCGTACTAATCTTCATCAAGCCAGGTCTACATAAACCTTCCTCACATGATACAGCCAGAAGAGCTGGGCCGCTCCGTAAGCCACCTGTGTCTGCTTAACTACACTGACAGCAATTCCTCGCTTCCGACCACAAGCGCTGAGCACCCTCAAGGAGAGATGGTGCTCAGACCCCTTCTCATATAAAATACCATTTCCCTCTCCTTGGAGAACAATTACATTCACAGCCAATAGAAACATAAGGCAGTTCTGAAAAAAACAAAGTTACAAATACAGCATGGGCTTCGAGGTATCCAAGAGTATTACTGCGCTCTTTTATCTAGGGAGATAACAGCATCTGCCGTCTCCCTGGGCACTTACTGCTCGTTAGCATCAACGGGAGTGAGGAGCAGTACAGATACCGCCTTATTATTACGAACACAGGATTATCTGCCTGTATTACCCTAAACCTGAGATTTCTGACTGGTTACATGGAAATTTGTGTACTCCCATTTTGTGCCAGGACACTTTGAAGGAGGAGGAAAAAGCCTGATGAAGAAGATGCCGAACTGTAATTCTATTAAATAACTTGAAGCAGAATGTCACAGTCAATTACATACTTAAAGACTGAGAGCAGGTTCGCATGTGTAAACAAATCATTCATTCAGTCTTCGTTACAAAGACTGTCCCTTTCTGTTTATCAGAGACAAATGGCAAACTGATGAGTCCTGCATGACAACACTTTCTAACACTCAGAAGCAGAACTCCACTGAGAAGGATCTCAGAGCATCACTGCAGCATGGGGGTTTTGGTGTTTTTACTTCCCTGCCAGTTACTCCAATGTACCATAAAAACATAAATAAAGCTTGAGCTGGATATACTATTCAGTGCCATGAAGGAGTAAGGACCTCCCTGCACTGATGCTGAAAGCAGAGGTGGGAACAAAACTGCAGATGCCCAGAATCATCATGGGGCAATCAGTTTAATAGTGTGCATGCCTAGCAGCTTCCTTAAAACCTCAAAGAAAGCCACTAGCTACGACAGGGAAGCTAATCCTTGTGAATGGTACATGCTGAGATTGTGACATGAATCAGTACTTGATCAGCAGAAAGAATTGCCACCAAGCCTGAGCTGAAGAGGATGCATTGAGGCAAGCAAGGAAGTTAGTTGGTCAGCCCCCACGGCCAGTCTCCTGGCTACGAGGAGAGGTCTTTTGTTTTTGACACATGTGAAGAGCCACACCTCTGTGAATGCTGGTGCAAGGTCTGCCGTGTCAGGGAGCATGTGCTGTTGCACTGATGAAACGGGAAGTATGCAAACCTGGACTGCAGACACTACAGTTCCAATCTGATTTTCTAAGATAAAGATGTGCTGAGTAATCATGTAATTGGCAACAGATACTACATTTTAGGCTATTACATTGCTCTTCAGTTGTGATTCCATCAAACAAGTCTAAACATACATTCAAAGTGTAGATCTGCTAAAAACTTCATTTATTTTTAAATTATTTTGGAATACCTTTACAGGAAAATATCATGAACTTACAGCTTTTCCCCACAATTAATTTATGGAGAGTAAACAGTATTTGAAGCGTTTGAAATCTGGACTCTTTATCCAGACAGCTCAGCAGTTACCCTTTGATGGCTGCTGCTAACACAAAGTAGTGTCGTAGCTTTATTGGATGCTTAAAGCAAGTAAAGGAACCCCAGTGTAACCTTATTTCTTACCAAACCTAAACCCTGGTCGAAGATCTCGGAATATTGAAGTCCTACAGCTAACTTTGTCACAAACTGGACAAGACTGACAGAAGCTGAATTAAAGGAGCTCTGTTTCTACTAATGTGTATTCAGTAGTAATTTTATTTCCCAAAGCTTGTGTAGATGCATTTTGGGACACCTTATAATGGTTCTGTAATTAAAATTTAATCTTGGTTACACCCCAAACTATAACTCATTCCACATTTTTATGGCAAAACATCAGATCTATGGAAGATGCCAATTCAGAGAGATTTATTTCAAATGAATAACAATGGAAGCTGAAAATATCACTATGAACAGGTAACTCTGCGTGACATGGTTTAATCCCAGGCAGCAACTAAGGACAACACGGCCCCTTGCTCACCTCCCCTCTCCTCCAGTGGAGGAGGAGAATCAGAGGGAGAGACAAGGAAGCTCATGGGTTGAGATAAGAACAATGTAAAAACGGAAAGTAAATGAAATTATGATACCAATAATACTAACATTGCTAATAATATATAATTAAAATAATGAAAAAGAAAACAGATTATACAACAAATTAGTGTGTTATCAATACTCTTCTCAGCAGAAATCCAAAACACAGCCCATACAAGCTACTGTGAGGAAAACTAACTCCACCCTAATTAAACCCAGCACATTATGAAAATACAGCTCATCAAATTTTAATAGGTAGGATCCTTATGACTGCTTTTAAAATAACTTGATCTTTTTGGACAACATGCAATTTAAAGAACTACATCTTGGCACATGAGTAAGCTCATCAAATTTAGACAGACACTGTGTAGTCCAGGATTCCAAACTATTCCAAACAAAACTGAAGATACTTGAGTTCAGAGCAGTTACACGTCTTGACAAAAAGAGACATAGAAATGGTTATTCTGCAGTATGAGACATCTGCGAGCAGGCAAGGTGACATGACACAGAGCATTTCAAGTGCAGAAGATAGGGCACAGGCACATGTAGACGATCTCCCAGCAAGATTTACTAGCCTAAGCATGGCATCAGACAGTCGTGGGTGAAGTATGTTCAAACACAACTCAGATCGCATTCAAACTAGCTCACAAGCATCAGCACAACTTTTCTTCACACTTCCCTGTTTTTATCCTTCCTGGGTTAAAACTGGACAAGCTCTAATCACACCCACGGATGAAGTTTCACAGAAACTGACTTCAGAAAATGGTTGTTTTGAAAGAATTTAAAGCAGACTGTTCTGCACTGTACATTCAGAATAAAGATCAACTGGAAAGCAGGTCCCTTTTCCTAGCATGCTACAGTTGTTCTGAAGCTGGTTTAGACTACAGCCAAGCTACAAGCATCTTCTACGCTGATCTTAATGTAGTTTGGTTTATGGCACAGACTAAGGCCTAGGCAAGTTTTTAATGCCCAGTTTAGTTTTGGAGCATGACAAAATACTCAAACTATACTATAACATTTTTGCTGTGATTATGTTTTCTGTTTTGTGACCCCAATCATAATACATATAGTAACAAACAAACACATAACAAATCCTATGGGCTTATGGCACCCCTCCTTCACTGGAGAGGTTCAAGACCAAGCTAGAGAGACACTTGCCTGTTCTACTTTTTCTTTTGCAGGGCCCCCCTCCACTGCACACACTGTTAGACTTCCAGGAAAACAGTAGGGAATGCTCTACCACATATACAGCCTTTACCTGCTAGAATAGAGCATAGGTTGATCGCGCCGGTAACGCTCATCTGCATTCAAGGAAGAAGAAGAAATTGTGGTTGCCAAGGAAGCCGCTTCAAAGAGAGATGGAGTGCTTGGCACTAGGTCTGGCCGGTGGCATGAACCTAGTACTGCATACAAAAAGAAGAAAAGACTCAACATTATCAAATTTAATTTCAAATTGAAGAATGTTAAGATCCAGGAATCGTTATGCAAGTGTAAGGAGTCACACGGTGCGCTCAACAGCTTCTTGAAACTTCTCAGTAAGTCTAAATCGACGAGACTGTAATATTCATGTGCCCACACCCACACTCTCCTGTGTTACAGGGTAAATTTCAGCTGCTAGCCAGTACATTCAGCAGAATACAGAGCAACCCCAAGGTCAAATATTAAATAGTGGTGTGAATATCTGATGACTTTAAGCTCTGGGACTGGTCTCACACTATCAGGGCTCAGTTTTCAGATGGGATTAGGAGGTTGGTTCTCCTTTGAGCCTGGCTGCAGATAAGCTCTGAAAGGGCCAAAATCTTCAAAAAGATTCTGGAAACAATGAATTGATTTTGGAAACACTTCATGTGTCATGTTTGTTTAAATGTCGGTGAAAAGAAATGCACTGGCCCTGGCCTTAATCCAGTACCTGGTCTGGATAAGTTTATTTTAGCACCTTCTGAAATCCAAAGGTGTAACATCATACCATAACCTTGTTTCTGACTTCCTCTTGCTCCTGAAAGTCCATTCTGCCAAATACAACTAACAATTCTCTCCACCAAAATAACCCAACTCTGAAGTTCTGAAAGATTGGCCAGAATAGAAGCTTTTTACTTTTAGCGGTTCTAGAGCTTATGCTGAATTCCTTTAAAAACATTGTTTAGGCTATTGGTTAGAAAGACATTACCTTCTTCATCAAGGCTGGCATAGCTTTGTCCTTCAGCAAGAATGCCATGCTTTTCATCCTTCCACTCCTGGGTAACTGCACACACTATTTCTTGTGATGTTGCCTTTAGAGCTGTGATGGAATTGCATCGTTTCTTTGAAGGTGAATACTTTAAAGCTGCATTATCAAATGAACACAGGTGTTGAATGATGTCATCCTACCTCTTTGCACATCTTCAACAGCATAAGAAAAGCAAGCCATCTATAAAGCTAGAGTTTCTGAATACAGACGAAGAACACATCCAGATACAAACCCACTTATCAAACACTGTATTAACACTAGAGGCAAAAGCATTGTTATTTCACTTATGAGTGAAGTAATTCTGTCTTTTCAAGGGTTTCTCACTGCTCACAGGATAATAAAATACCAAGTCTGTAAACCAACTCCGACATCACAAAGTTACAAATCTCCCGCTGAGTATCAACCCATGTAATCAGAGACAGAATGATAAAGAAACAAACAAACAAAAAAAACCCCAGAAGATAGGGAAACTGAAAAGACATTTGGAGTATTCTGAGAGGTTATGATAATTTCCTTGAGCTGTCAACTACTGCTATATAATTATGTGTGTGCTACTGCCTAATTACCAGTTCATTGCCATGTCAAACATCATCTTTGGGTAAAATAAACACTTCCAAAATGTTTATGACTTGCACACTAAGATGTGAGCATCCTCTTTTAACTCTTACCAGAGCCTGCCTACTTACAATGGCATTCTGGGTGAAAAGTCTAGGATCTGACCACTGCCAATACTACTGAACCATGGCTCCCGTTGGTAGTTCTTCTGCGGAAGGATGCCAACCAGTTCATTTAGTGTTTTTCAGTTCCCAGCTGCTGATCTCCATGCCCTGGCTGCAAGGTTACTCCAGATGCACTGCAGTAGTTCATACTGTGCTCTACTACAAAGTTAAAAGTATCAAAGCCACTTGGCTAAAGACTGAAGAAGAGAATCAGATGCATAGTTCTAGGGCATTGTTAAAAGAATAACATAGTAGGTATCTGGTTAAAAGAGTAACATAGTAGATATCTGCTGAGCTAGCCTTTGCCCAAGGCTGAATCTGCTTGTTATATTTTTAATGTAATTTATGGAGGCTTGTTCTGTGCACTGGGGTAAAAAACCCACATTCAGGACAAGGCTTAAGAGTTTAAACTGCAATGTCTAACATGAAGTTCAGAAACAATATTCCTGAAGGCAGGAACACTCCCAATTCTTTATTTTACGTAAGAATGATAATGCATTTGAACCATTAATATGTATAAAGGTGGATTAATAGCCTTGTATGCAGAGCAGATCAGTAAGAGTGAGATATTAAGACAGGTTAATAGCCTGGAAAAATAAGACAGTCAAATTAAGATCAGAGAGAAAATGAGGCATGATGCCCTTAATTGTACATTGTAGTTTTCAAATACAGAATGGGTTTTGTCTTGTACTGACATAAATGTAGCAGGCAGATTTACAAAGAACCGAAAACAGACTCAAATGTTCAGGAAACATATATGGCTGCATCAGACATTTACTTTGACCACAGACAGAAGTATCAAGTTGACTATTCCTTACTATCCATCAGTGCAGAGGATTTCCTTTGAGTATTGTCTCAGACAACAGAGCTCCCAGAAGTTCTCCAGCAAAATTATTCTACGGTTTGAGAGCCCTGAGTCTCAGGAGGCTCCTTCTTCCTTTCAGCCAAATTTGGCATCATATTTTGTCATATTATATCAAATTATTTTATTTTCATATTAAGGATTTAATATTTAACACCTTAAACTGTTAACTTGTGCTAGTATTTGTAGTCAATCTTGTTTCACTTCAATCTCACTTAGTTCTACCCTGCATTTGTGTTTTGTTCTACCTCCACCCACACAGACTTACTTCTCACTCCAGGTGACTAATGACAGGGTTAAGAGACCAGCGTAACACTGGTCAAAAAGGTATTTACAAAACACCTTCTATCAGTTTGATATGATAACATAGGTCAATACTTCTGTAGTACTTGAGCCAACTGTCCATTCCACACTGACATCCAACTCCAAACCAAATACAGTTCCACAAGTAGGATTATTAGACTGCTAACTAGGATCCATTTTAAAGTGCAAGTTCCTCTATAAACTACATAGTTCTAGCCAGTCAATTTGTATCTATTTGTCAAGAACTCTGCTTTATAAAAAGCCTTGAAACTCACACACCACCATTTCCTAGAGCCTAAGCAGAGTATTCTTGGTTAATAGTGCAATTTCAGCACCTCCACAGAGGTAAAAAATAATTTGGTGGTAAAGCAGTCAGTATGGATGCATGATATTTAAGTCAGCTGATTTTCATGTCTTATAATAAAGTTTTATATCACTTGCCATAGCTGTTGGGAAACACCTCATTGCTCAGATAACTAGAACAGCTTTTCCCCAGAGAGCACCCTGGTCTTCACCTTGCTGGTATATTTATCAGGTCTTCCCTGCAGCCCCCCTTACTATATATACACAGAATGCACCTCAGCAGTCCTCCCTGTCCGTCTCTGCACTTGCGATGCCTCAGACCTTATTGCCTTTCGGTAACATGACCAACTCACAGAGGAATCATCCACCAATTCATTAATATTTATAAACTCTCCGAGTGTCTTGCTTTCCTGAATAGTTGTCACAACATACCATGCATACAGGGAATCACTAAATAGGGTTAATTAATATCCTCTTTTTCTTCTAAAGACTCCTACACTGTGTTTAAAATATTTTTTATTTTTTTTTAGTGCAGCTACTTTCAGCTTTCTCCTTTCAGTCTAGCCTGTTCTTTTTCTTACTTAGTAATTTCACAGAGTACTTATCTTATACACGTCTGATTTCTTGTTGCTCTTAGTTACCAGTTTTCCCACTTCTTTCTAGTTCTTTAGACCTTAACACATATGTTGTTCTAACCTGCCATGTCTCTAACAATGGTTTTCATGGACAGGGTCAGAGTTGCACAAGATGACTCCAAATTAGGGAAGACCTTATAGCACCTTCCAGTACCTGAAGGGGCTACAAGGAAGCTGGGGGGGACTTTTACAAGGGCCTGTAGTGACAGGACAAGGGGTAATGGGTTTAAATTGAAAGTGAGGAGGTTTGGATTAGATATCAGGAAGAAGTTGTTCATGGAGAGGGTGGTGAGGCACTGGAACAGGTTGCCCAGAGAAGCTGTGGATGCCCCATCCCTGGAAGTGCTCAAGGCCAGGCTGGATGAGGCTTTGAGCAACCTGGTCTAGTGGAAGGTGTCCCTGCCCATGGCAGGGGGGTTGGGACTAGATGGTCTTTAAGGTCCCTTCCAACCCAAACCACTCTGTGATTCTATGATTTTATGAAATAATTTGATTCTTTCCGGAAACAGCTGGATAATGGTTTTAAGAAAAGTCATATTATCTTTAGACAGAACTCAGAGTAACAAAAGCAGGTACAATCTGAAAAATACTGACTTCCAGCGGCAAAAATTTTAGTGAAAATAAAACCTGATCTGACCTTTTGATGGAAGATGCCTGCAAGAAGATGAATCCCAAAACTTTGGGTTTTGGGGGATTTTTTACTGCACAGTAAGAATATGCTTATCACGCATGGAGGAACTGTAATTCAAGGTACCTATGAACTTATGTTCAAGATGCATATTCTTGAATGGTAGCTGATTTCCCCCTGTTATTTTTTAAAGTCAGCCAAATGCAGCAAGTCTGAAAATAAATCTGTTCCTTAACACCTGTAAATTCTGTTGTTTTGCTTCATAGCTGCACCCAGATTATGATAAAATATCTATACTGCTCACTCCATGGGACCAAGGCAACATTTGTTCTTTTCAGTTGGCAACCAAGAAACAAAACGTGACAGCGAATTCTGCAGTATTTTTGCTGAAATCTAACTTCATACACCTACATGGTAGTTACTGAAGCGTCTGGAGCACTTGCCAAGGTACAGTGCACTGGTTTTGGCTGGGACAAAGTTAATTTTCTTTGTGGTACCTCTGTGGTGCGCTATCTTAGATCTGTGACAAAAACAGTGTTGACAGCACACCAAGGTTTTAGCTACTGCTGAGCAGTGCTTATACAGCATCAAGGCCTTCTCATCCCACCAGTGAGGAGGCTGGGGGTGCACAAGTTGGGAGGGGACACAGCTGAGCCAGCTCGCCCCAACTGACCAAAGGGATACTCCATACCATGTAATGTCATGCTCAGCAATAAAAGAAGGGATAAAGAGGAGCAAGGGGCAAACACTCATGGTTATGGCATTTGTCTTCCCAAGTACTCATTCTGCATGATGGAGCCCTACTTTCCTGGAGATGGCTGACCTGCCTGCCAATGAGAAGTGGTGAATGAATTCCTTCTTGCGCTTTGCTTACACACACAGCTTTTGCTTTACCTATTAACAGTCCTTATCTCAACCCAAGAGTTTTCTTACTTTTACCCTTCTGATTCTCTCCCCATCCCACTGGGGTGGGGAGTGAGCAAGCAGCTGTGGGGGGCTCAGCTACTCACTGGGGTTAAAATACTACATGCAGGAAGAACTCACCTATGTAGGATCAATTTACCTTCCATCCCCAGTGCCTAAGATAACCTACAGTTTCAAGGTCTACTTTTAAGTCACAGAAATCAATTCATTTTCTTTAAAAGAGATGACAATCAATAGTTATATCGTTGATGCAAGACTTAAACCTAAGCTTTTGGACAACTCTCAGTAGCAATGCCCCTCTGTAGTGATGTTGAGTTTCTCTTGGCTGTTTTCTCTCCCCTGTGTGCTGGGTTCATATGGCAGGGTTTTAGTAGCAGTGGGGTTAATAGGGGTGGCTTCTACGAGAAGCTGCTAGAAGCTTCCCCCATGTCCAACAGAGTCAATGCCAGCCGGCTTCATGACAGATCTGCTTCTGGCCAAGAATATTCAGCAACAGCACCTCTGGGATAACGTATCTGAGAAGATGGAAAAAAAAATTGTGCAGCAGCAGCAGCCAAAGAGACAAATGAGAATACGTGAGGGGAACAGCTCTGCAGACACCCAGGTCAGTGGAAAAGGAGGTAGACGAAGTGCTCCAGGTGCTGGAGCAGAGATTCCCCAGCAGCCCGTGGTGCAGACCATGGTGAGGCCAGCTGTGCCCTGCAGCCATGGAGGGTCATGGGGGAGCAGGGACCTACCTGCAGGCTGGGGAGGACCCCACACCAGAGCAGGGGGATGCCCAAAGAAGGCTGTGACCTCTTGGGAAGCCCATGCTGGAGCAGGCTCCTGGCAGGAGCTGTGGGCCTGTGAACAGAGAGCAGCTCAGGCTGGAGCAGGTTTGCTGGCAGGACTTGTTACCCCATGGGGGACAAGGAGCAGGCTGCTCCTGAAGGACTGCACCCCGTGGGAAGGATACATGGAAGGGACTCAAGCTGGAGCAGTTAGTGAAGAACTGCAGTCTGTGGGAAGGACTCACACTGGAGAAGTCCATGGAGGACTGTCTCCCATGGGAGGGACCCCACGCAGGATCTCTACCCCCTGAGGGGGAAGGAGCAGCAAAGACAATGTGATGAACTGACAAGGAAACTCCCCATTCCCTACTCTCCTGTGCAGCTCCAGGGTGAGGACATAGAGAGATGGGGACCAAAGCTGAGCCGGGGAAGAAGTGAGGGGTTGGGGAAAGTGTTTTTAAGATTTGGTTTTATTTCTCATTACCCTACTTTTGTTTTGATGGGTAATATATTAAATTAATTTCCCCAAGTCCAGTCTATTTTGCCAGTAATTGGTAAATGGTGAGTGATCTCTCCCTGTCCTTGTCTTGACCCACAAGCCTTTTGTCATATTTTTCTCCCCCTGTCCAGTTGAAGAGGGGAGCAATAGAGCAGCTTGGTGGGCACCTGGTGTGCAGCCAAGGTCAGTCCACCACACCTTGTAAGTAGCTGATAGCGATGTGTATCTTACCCTTGAGAATGAATGAAAAGATTAAGGAAGGAGAAATGGAGGGTAAAACTAGAAAGAGGCGATAGTGACAAAGACAAAAGAATTTATTAATATACTACTTCTGATTTTTTTCCTTGATAAAACACAGAAGAAATCCATATCAAAAGGAAAACTGACAGTCTTTTCAAACATGCTGCAGGTGGTATGTTAACAATCTTTACTTTTGCAAAATGAATAAATTAAATTCAATGGGAGTATTCCTATGAATAACAGATGCAGGACTGAACAAATGATTAGATAATGAAATTTATCTTTATATCAGTGCTAATATAAGGGACTTTTTTTTTTTACTGTTTTACCTTCAGATGTCCCTGATGTAGCAAAAAAACCATAGCAAATAGTTCCCTGTTACTTTACTATTAAAAAACCAATCCCACTAGCTCCAGTGAAGAAACTCAACTTCTGTCATTATACGTGCCACATGATGTTGAAGAAATGATTCTTTCATTATCAAGGCAGGAGCATTATAAGGTAATGATTTTAAAAACATCTAAGAGAGTGAAAGTGACAACTTCCTTACCTTGAACTTTCCTGAAGACTCTTGTACTCATGAACTTTAAAAATCTGTCTGCATAAAAACTTGGTCTGTGAACTGAAACAGTATCCTGCAAGATTGGAAAAGGTCTCAGTCACATTTTCTGTAAGTAAACCACAAGTTGTCAAGAAAGAAGCTGGACACATCAGGTAACTATATCATACATTTCAGGCATACTCAAAACAAGGGAATCTTAACTAGTTTTTCCTTTTTAAAGGTTAATTCTTCAAGAACTTAAGTATCTTATTTATGAAATTACGACTTGTGAATTAAACAGCCACATTCTGCAAAATCTTCCTAGCATTCGAAACGCTTCTTTCACATTATGAATTTTTATAGTTAGAGATTCATCAAAGTCCTGCTAAGTGGCCATTGTCTTGTGTAAGGTATTAAGTTCAAGCTGATCTTTTTGGTTGCTTTTTGAAAGATCAGCAAATAAAATCAGAGCATATACTGGGAAATGGATCTAAAAGATTTCAGCAACAGCGCATACCACGTGGGGATGGCAGAGTACAAATATACCTGAGCTTGCTCTTTCCTGGTGAACATAAAACAAAGTTCCATTAGCAAAAATATTAGCAGTTAAAAAAAAAAAAAACAAATCTACTTGCCCCATCATAAACAAGAGCTTTCCAAGAATGTTCCAGCTTCTTCATTAACCTAAGCATAAGAAAACAAAATCAAAACTGCTTTATAAAATTTCCACATTTGTAAGTCATTTCAGAATAGCTTATTCAATAAAAACTTGAAATTCAACTTACCTGTAAGACTGCAGAATATCAATAATACCCATAAATAGAAGCAGCTTTTCTCCTTTATGGCTTTTAGCTGGAATACCTCCCATTCTGACAGGAACAACAAAAATGCAGTTAGAGTAGACAGACAGCTCTGAGCATCAGATAGCAGGCGAAGTGTACTCACTTGCAAACCAAAGAAATCTGCACAACATTGAAATCTAGATGCCACAGTGCAAAGTCGGTCACTTAGCAGACGACTGATTTGAAACAGCAAACCTGAAGTACCTGGGATCCAGTGGTAAATATCCATCATATGCAAAATATTTTAGGATAACTTCTAGATAGTTACATGATGTGAAAATTGGAAAAATTAAGTATGTACTTTTCCAAAATTTCTTTGCAGACCGCCTAGTGACAGAAAAAACCAGTAACAGTATGAAGGGGAGAAGCCTGACTGCCTGGACCTCCACTTGGTTCAGAGTATGCTCTCAGGGGTGACCTTAAAGAACAAGGCGCTCATCCTAAGATGCTCTCTTCCTAATCCACCACCTAGAAAACAGGGTTCATTGTTCTGAGAACCAGAAACTGCAATCCAATTTTCAGTTTCATCAGCTTCTGTTGACATTGATGGACCCACTACAAAACCAGAAGAAAAAGAGATTGCAGTTGCAGCACATGCAATGCCTCCAAATCCTTTTTTAACGGTTTGAGAAATAAGTGATACACACCCGAAAGAGCTACCAAAGACACAGCTGAGAGTATATTCCCCATTCTGCCACTAAAACACAGTAGTCCCTTCCCCCAGCAAAACAGAACTACTATCTAGTCAACCTTTTTTTCTCTCTTTTTTTTAAAAAAAAAAAAAAAAAGTAGTTTTTTAAATCATTCTAGGCACACAGAAAACCATGTAAGATCAAGTGGAGTTTAAATTACTGTAAAACCCCATGACGTAAACTCCAGCTCAGTTAATTGGTCAGACATTCAGAAACACTAAGTGGTTTACAAAGCTACATTCTGCCAGCTTTTCCTGGAAGCTATGACTGTTATTGCTGCTGGGTAGCCACTCTCATCCTCATGCTTCTTTGGCCTTTCAGCGAACCTCAGCAGAATACTGACCTAGGGGTCTTTTTTTCGTAAAGCCCAGGCTTATTTTCATCCACCTCGGTGAGCTTTGCCACACTACCAGTTATGTCAGTAAAAGACAGGAGACAGTGCAAGGGCCATGGAAGGACTCGACTGCTGCAGGAGGCTTTCAGCAGCGGTACTACATGGCTCTGGGTCTGGGCAGCGCTGCATCAGCTCAAGTGATGTGGGACCCCAGGGTGGGTCTCCGTACATAATAACCACATGGAATTTCTTGGATGAAGTATTAAACCAGCTTTGGCTTTTAGTTAAAAAACAAAACCCAATACCCCCCAAAAAGTGCCACTGCAACACTTCTGCCTCCATACAAAAGCATTCACCATCTTCTGTGTGAACGTGAATAATGGTGTAAGCCTCAGTGAAATTCAGCTTTAATTTATATTCTAGAGCTCTGCACATATGGGAACTCTTTATAAATGCTAAATATCATAATTATTCCATTCATCTGCTGTAGGTTTAAGCACATGTTCCTATATCATCAGTTGTACTTACCTAGACAGCTCCCTTGAGAACCAGAAGAAGAGTAAATCCTTCATTTGAAATTAAATCCTCATTATATTGAAGGACTGATTATAGAGAATGAGGACAGTGAACATAATGCTTTCACCAACACTGAACGTAGTCCAAAGAAAACAGCAGAACAACTGTCGTCTATATGCTTAAGTTTCTACCACAGCTTTTGCTAGATAAAAAAAATTAGAGGAAAGCAGCAGTCCTTCATCTCAGGAAATACCGTACATGGGTATGACTGCAATTCAGTGGCTGATGACACACTTAGAATCACAGAATCACTAGGTT
>NW_010257384.1:0-13303 GCF_000690775.1 Eurypyga helias
GGGCTGATTTCTATCCATTCTCCATTCTCTCGCCTGTACTTGTGCTTGGGATTGCCCCGACCCATGTGCAGGACCTTGCACTTGGCCTTGCTGAACTCCATGAGGTTGGCAGTGGCCCACCTCTCCAGCCTGTCCAGGACTCTCTGAATGGCATCCCTTTCCTCCAGTATGTCGACCACTGGAGGGAATTTGTAAAAAACAGATAGCCAGCAAGTACAAAGCCATCACTCAGGAGGGTGATCAGGATGTGCTACTGGCTGAAGCTCTCTTTCTTAAGTGTGACTGTAACTGGCTCCAACATGCTTGGGTGACCCATGTTTGTTCCTTATTTGTACTGTTTGCTCACCAGTTAGCTCAGTATTACTAAAGCAAAATATCAAATATACAATGGGCCATGCAATTATGTGACATGCAACTAGCACATTTCTTGCTGGTTTTATGGCACGTTGAGGCTAATTTGGTAGGCTGTTGTGGTTAGGCATCCAAGGCCTAACTCTGATTTGGAACAGCCACCTTCCTTTGCTGAGGTGAAGATGTGAAAACCCAAAGGACATGGAAGAGACTACTAGGTCACTTATGGAGTGTACTGTTGCACATCGTAACAGCAGAAACCAGACAGACAATTATTCCTCTTTGAGATTCTGCCTATATTCATGTTTCAGAGGACAGAGTTAATCACACTCGGGAACATTCTGACTGTTGCAAAAGTCTAAAAATTAACATGACCTCCAAAGAAACTGGGCCTTTTTATCTTTGTACCCCCTCTAAAAGGAAAGCTGTGGAGTGGCACTGACAAGGAGCTCCTCAGAAGCACTACCTTACCATTGTACAGGATCTGCACAGATCATACAGACCTTTCATCCAGCTGAAGGTACATCAAATGTTAGTAGAAATTCCACTGACAGAAACTTCCTATGAAGTCTGTTAAAATCCTCAATTTGGCAATCTTCTCTTCTGATGACAGGGCTAAATGGCTTCCTCTAGAACTGGAAAAATATTTAATATGCCTGCCAAAAACGTGTAATCATAACAAATCACGTTGAACTTTGTATTTCAGCAAATACCACTTCTTTCTCATATAAAGATCCATCTTTCTCATATAAAGATCTAACACAAACAAAAAATTGGAATCTCACAGGTAATCCTCCAAAACCACTGAAGATTAAGCTACAGAAGGTGGGATGTGTTCCCCTGGCAAGTTTTCTTGGGTTGTCCCGCTCACAGTCACCAACCTCCTACATTCCACCTTTGTACCAGCTTCACAGGTCATGGGACCACCTCCTCGCCTTTCCCTATTTTGTTGAGTTAAACTGGCACAGCAACAGGTCTCATGAGTGCCACTGGGGAGGGAGAGAGGATAAAGAAAGAACATCTCTCCCTTTCAACAACAGCAAACTTATGTGAAGCAACCAAGTCAATCTCCCTTCCCCTTCAGGTTCACAAGAGATCCTGGCTCCTGTTTCCTGGACTTTATCCCACACTATTATATATCTGGGTCAGACCCAAATCCAGGAGCCATCCATTTATCAGCTCTGGCTCAGAAAATGCTTACACGACATGTCTTTTTGACCAGAGATGATAAATTTGACACAACCTGCTAATTTCATAAACTACTGGTCGTTTTCCCACTTAGTTGTTTCAAGAACAACCTAGGAAATTTCGGTGCATCACACTGATGCAATGCCATGATTTGCTTAAGGATACTGTATTCTTGGTTCTCAAACCAGGAATGGACTAAGCAAACTTTATTTTTTAAATGATGAAATATCCATATATCAATATCAAGTATGCTTTAATAGCATGTACAATCGTCTCTATTTCATCTGAAGAAATTCTTACAAAGCTACAAAACTATTACACTGAGTAAAAAAAATAATATCCCAGCCAGATAACAACCACAACTTATTTCCAAAACTACTCTTTTGATTATTTTATAATCTTTATACTAGGTTTAATTCAGAATTTTGCTTTGTATGATAATGTAACAATGGCAAAGTTCTCAATGCTATTGCAAGTATGAGCTAAGACAAACAATGCCAGTACTTTTCAACTCTCCACTGGTTGACAAAATGAAAAGTGCAGCCCTTGATTCTTTACCATTACTCCACAGTGAACCTGACTAGCAATCCAATTATCCTTCAAGCTAGAAGACCCACTAGAATTAGCAATCCTGCCCTGTTCTCATTCCTGGGTGCTTTTTGCTCCCCTACACTGTTACACTTGCACAGCTTGTGCCATGAATCAGACAGGTAACTTCTCTTGCTGAAAAAAGGAAGCGTACTAGATTAGAGATGACAGACTTAGCACAAGGCTGCACACACATTTGTAAGGAGAAGGAGAGGCCAAAGTTAGTAGGTAGACATAAGCAGACAGACAAAGGAAAAGGACTGCTTTTTTTTTTTTTTTAATAGAAACACTAGCTTCTGATAACTCTCAGGCCAATATTTACTTCATCATGGAAATAAACATGGATGTTAATTTTGTTATAGCCAAGTAGTTTTGTACAAAATAGAACCATGAACAGTGTATTTTTGGCAATTTTAGAGTCCAGTGTTCCCAGCATATTGCTTAGATCAAGTATTTACAGTTTGTGTTTTTAAATCAATTTAAGTGTGAACATATGCCACATACATTAAATTAGACATTTTCATACAGAACACTCTCAGTAGGTATTTTGCAAGAAGATCAAAAAGAGAGAGTGTCTGTTGTCTTCCGGAATTTCACCTGTCATTGAATTCAAAAGAATCAGTTTATTCTCATTTCTTAAGGAAAAACACTGGAAGCCTCTTCTTTAAAAGTTTGATGCAGTAAAATAGAAGGAGTAACAGCTGGGTCTGATCAAAATCAAGTCATCATTTATTAACTAACATTTCTTGACTGACTACAAGTAGAAAAATATATATTACATTTGCTTATGAAAGTCGTACCACTAACTGAAATATGCATAGTCTGACAATTACAGGTTGTTTACAGCAGGTGAACTTTTTTAAAGCTTCTAGAATATCGGTTCACCTGAAGTTTAAAATAATATTCAGTTGTTTGGATACCGTGATGACTAAACAAACCAGCCTTCTGTATTTCAATTTCTAGCTAGTGTATTAGAAAAAGGGACCTCCTCCAGCACAAACAGGCAAGATTCAATGGCTAAACAGACAACTGTAATACTTCTTTCAGCCATAATTTTGAAACAGCCTTTGCAAGAGTGTGCTGCTAATAACCAGCTCTGAGGCTTCTCTCTTGTTCAACTTGAACCTTTCACAGTTCTTGACACCATGAAGCTCTTTGTCACTCAACGAATCTTTTTTTTTTCATTTCTTTCAACACAGATGAATACTTGTTGATAGAGGAACAAGAAAAGCTGATAGATGCAAACAAATTAAATTAACCCTGTGCCCTGGCCCCGTGCTGGTCTGAAAAAGTAGTTGCAAGTACCACACGGAGTAAGGGCTCAGGACCACCTGATGCAAGACAATTTAAAGTGAGGTAGTGAACCAGGGACAAAGCAAACAGAACCATGATATGACATCTTCACAAGAACTACCAAAGATGCTGCCATCTTAAAACAACTCTCCTTGAGGTTCTTCTAAACTGCAAGGTCTTTTTAAATTGCCTGTGCTTTTTCCACACTCACTGCTCCTCTCAGATGTGCCTTCTGAATGTTGTACTCTTCTGAAAAGTCTCCTGTGATCATTTTGGCTAATGGAGCAAAACAAGTGTTCTTTTACCACCCTGTTGCTGGGTGCATCTGCCTGAGATAGCTGCCCGCAATCCTACTGGAAGCCACAGATTTTGCCACTCTACATGACCAGGAACTTAAGCTCCTCCCTTCTCAATTCCTAATCACCCAGTCTGCAGAAGCAGCCAGCAGGCTACAAAGTCCTCTCTGAATGCCAATTTATTATGCTGATGATGCTGAATTAAAAAGATGTTCAGCTCCTCTCTTATGCTCCATAAATTCAGAGAAACAATACAATTCAGGTCACTTTACAGTGCAGTAGTAGATTTCATTATCAACCTACATGATTAACCTCTATACTAATCAAACATGAAATATGCTCCTGAATTAATTCCTCCCCTGCTTCAGGCAGAACCTCACCTTGGCTGCTATCATATAATTGTGCTCCCCCACTCTCCCTATTAACTACAACGAGTAACAGTTTTGGCTAAGGTGATGCCGCTCTCACCAACATCCATTTTCATTTTCCCACTGGATATCAGAGACTGGATGTGGCCCCCTCTCAAGGACATTAGTTCTGCTACACTGAAGTCTGCTGTGGCTAGTATCTTCAAGGTGCTCCTCAGGCACTGCAGTGGTCATCCTGCTGCACAGTGCTTTCCATTCAGTGTTTCCGGTTGCAGTTCTGCAGACCAACTTTTCCACATCCCTGAGTTGAATATCCCTCTTACAGGTACAATCAGTCATTGATACAATCAGGTATCAATCAGTCCACCTGCTTCACAAGTTCCAAAGCTTGAGGTTTTCAATTCCTACAGCACTGGCTATTGCCTGCAGAGGTCTGCCATAATGAGTCCTTTCTTTGGCCTCTCCCGATCACAAGATAATTTCATACTGACTGAAATTTCCCTTGATGGTGCCTCCAAACCATGTAGACAGAGGAGGCTGGTCAAATTAGTCCTTCACTTTAAGGGTGAAATGATAACACCTTGTGTTTCGTATGCACATGGCCACAAATAATGGATACCTAGAAACTAAGATCTTGCCTCCTTATTTCATCATTTCCATTTCCTCAATCAGTCATGTTTTCAAGAGTTCCTCCTTTCTGTGCAACTCTGGTACCCTGAGGCAGAATTAAACTAATTCTTCCCTCTCCTCAAAGCAAAGCAGTTCTTATCTCTGTAAATTTGACCTTAAAACTACCAAGCCTCTTTTGACAGAAACTTTATTTGGTATTTTAAAGATCTATAAAGAACGCAAAAAACTTAATGTACAAAGAAATGGTCAAACCTAATTCCTTACCACCTTCTCTGTTCTTCATGAGAAACTGAAAAGGTTAGTGGCTGACAGGGTAGCATGCCAACCTTCCTCAGCTCCTTTTATTTAACCTCTATTTTACTATGTTTTCTCAGCTGCACTCTTTTGTTCAGCCTTCTATCCTTCTATTCTGGGGTTTTTTTATAAGAATAATATAGCCCCTTTGCTTTCATTTACATGTTTTTCATTTTCTTTCCAGTCTTATTTTACAGTAATAAACCATTTCTAAAAAGATATACCAAATAAGGTACCAGTAGAAGCAGACAGCAAAAACTTTCATATGATAATCACAATTAACAAAGCATTTGGACAGCATTTATAATCTTGCTAATCACAATTCATATAAATATGGAGCTGGAAGTAATTGCACAGGCATATTAGAAAATGTTTCTAATTCTACACAGACTTCAAGTCTCTTCTATATATTAAATCTGTTCTTCAGTTTGCCAGTACAATTTCAGACCCTAAAGCTTCACACAGATAGGTGATTTCTTGTTATGTGACATTTTTCCCCCCTCCTTTTGAACCAGAAAAATAAGTTGAATTGTCCTTGTATTTCAGAATAATGAAACTAAAAGTGACAGAATTTAGCCATAAAGCAGGTATGATGATATGCCGACAGTGCCAGTAATGATCACGTCTGCAACACTCATTGCAGACACAACAGTGCTCATGCTCCAAGGATGAAATATGGGCAAGACTGCTGACAGTTCGATAAGGTCTACCTCTGGGACAATTCTCCTCCTTCCACTGTGAACCTACACCAGGCTCACCTGTGCTGACTTCCAGTGGAACAAGGCAGTGTGAGTCATACCACTTTGTAATATACAGGTAGGAAAACAAAGCGCAAGCAACGTCAAGACAGCACCTGTAACCAATAGTTACTTTAACTCTTAGAAAAGACTTGCCTAATGAAATACGTTTGTAACAACTACCAAAAGGGCTGCTATTCTGAACCTTGCAGATAGCAGCTGTTTAAATCAGCAGGATTAACAAAGTCAAGTAACACTTTCCCAGCTATTACAAACACGTATCCGTCCTCCACTCTACTGTTTCTTTGGCCATATACAGTAAAGAGAAAGCTGTTAACACAAGGAATTCTAAAAAAAAATTATTATAAATTTCATTATCTGATTTTTGGCCATCAAGCAGACCTCAAAAAAACCCCAAAATCATCACTTCCATATACACCTCTATTGAAAGAATTAAAATAGGTTCTCAAACCAAAACCACAGTAATAAAAGTAACAAACGTACAGCATATAAAACTTAATACAGGCAGGTAAAATTCAACAAGATAAACATCTCAATTTAAAACCAACATACACACTGAAGATCAAACCTGGCCATAGCACAGATAACATGCAAGTTTCTGCCTGTCCATATGAGTACTTACTGATATTCCTGGCTTTCAAGTGAGTGAGATTAACACACCATGCCTGTTGTGAATTCACTTCTGGCAGCTGAAGGAAAAACATATCACTGCACTGAAACACTGGGTTTGGGGGTTTTTTGTTTGTTTTGGTTTGTTTTTTAAAAAATATTAATGCTTTTATAATCTGCAATGACCTCTTCACTGTGTAATTGTTTTGCTGCATAACGTATCACCTAGACTGAAAAGCTATTTTGTCATTCCAGAGTTACTGTCCTAGAAGCTGGCAGTCTGCAACGCAAGTTGTATCTCTCTACAAACACACATAGACACAATTATTCCAGAGCTAGCTTCCCCTGTGAGGCAGCCTCACCAGAAGGGAACGTTCAGGGAGCTGTCGGTAGGCGCAGCTGCTGGAATGACGCTGCCACCAGCCGGACAAACCTCTCACTGCCAGCTATGACTGCATGTGAGAACGTGTGTCTGCATACAAACTCGCCACGTGAAAAGAACACTTCCTCAGCACAACTATTTCCCTATCCGAAGTAATTAGTTTAAAATTCCGTTTCACATTTATTAATCAAAATTCAAATTCTGTGCTTCCTTAGTATCTTAAAATTAGACACGTAAAACTAAAATGGGTCCATTAGCTTTCCACCAAAACTTGAGAAACTAGCTTGCACAATTTATTTTAATGTTCACCAATATTCTGTAAAATTATCTGCAACACTTGAGAATCGGTTTACAAATGCTTAATACAATCAGAATCAATTTCTGCCTCTTTCTCAGACTTTATCCCTGTTAGTGAGAAAGGTAACATTCAGAGTCAAAAGAAAACCACAGCTCTAAAATCCTTTGGAGAAAAGATGCTGTTCCTTCCACTCCACCTTATTCAATATAAAGCATTACAGCAATGCTTCAGACTAGTCTTCCACATGAAATTTCATTTTATAGCAAATTTTGAAACAAAAAAAGTGATTCTACTCCACACTCCTGATGCACAGGAAGGCAACATGCCACTATTTAAAACTGAAAACAAGCAGCCACAAAATCACAGAGGATTCCTTTATCTCAACAGAATTGTAAATTTTTCTAACTTTCATAAAAAATGTTCTCTTGAAGGCTGGATTCAGTAAGATTACGAACATCCCACATGTTTCACTCAACTAAGCAATTAGTATCTTTTCCTTAAACAGATTCTTTCTAATTTTCACATTTCTGGTTTGTGGACAAAAAGAGCTCACAAGAAACAGGCCTTTTCTGTGAACCTGAGTGGGCATTTCACATAAACGAAAGGTTTCCCACAGAAGTCAGTGCTTACACTCAATTATTAGCAAAAAAATTTACAACAGAAACTTGATAATGGCACTTTTGTTTCAGAATACTAAGAAACCTGTTTACCTTGACAGTTTCCTTCTTAAAGCCCATATATCATCACAGGCTCAGGCCACATATGCCCCTTAACAGAGTTTATGCAACACACCCAAAAAAAAAAAAAAAAAAAAATCTATGTTTACAGAATGCTTTGTGCTTTTTCCAGTTGCTCCTGATTGGCTGCAGCTCCAAACTAAGTCAAATCTGAGTCTCCTGTTTCCCCAAAGGGAAGCTTAAAACTTGAGTCATGCTTTTAGCACTGACACATTACCTGTCAAAGAAAATACTCTTGTAGATCTGCTGTTCTTGTAAAAGCCTGCATATGCTGGTCTTTCACCGAGAGCTCATTTCAACTCTTAATCATTACACTATAAGAAAATACAAACTAAAATACTGAAAAAGTTTAAATATAAGCCACCCATTCATCAGCCTTTAGAAAAGATGGAAGATATATACCAGATTTTAACTATCTAGTGCCTCTTCCTGCATATTTAAAATAAATTCATTATTAAGAGTCTTTATAATTTATTTTCAATGGAAAACAGAATCAGCTACTTCCTGTAACATATATATTGTGTTGTAATAAATGAATAGACTGTATGAGGAATTTGTTTGGAAATTAAAAAAAAAAAACCAACACTTTAAGTATCACTCAATGATCTGAAGCAAGAACAATTCATCATGCAGCAAAGCTATGCCCTGACAGCATGTTCTACAATAAAAAATAAATGCATTATATTGATAAGTCTAGTCTGTTCAGTGCAATACTTGCCTGAGATAACGAAATGAGTCATCAGTCACCACTACCCCGCTGTCTATTCCCATCTTCTATCACATCCAGTTTCAGGAGTGGCAATTGAAGAGTCATCTCAGAGTTACATGAGTTATGCTGAACCTCTCAGGAGAAGCACATTGCAGTTGGGACTATTTAGTCACTGTCATCGCTTTAAAGTAAACTTGTAAAAAATAGCACTTGCAGAATGCCATTAAATAGAGTCATCTTTTCTTCCAAATGAGCCTACCTCACCACAGGTAGACAAGGTCTGACTTGACTTTGGAGATGCTGGTTCCTTCCCACTTGAAAAGACAGCATTGCTTCAACACACTTATACTCTCTAACTTCTAAATTCCTAACTTCTTTAAAAAGTGAGCTTCAGACATATTCTGCATGTGCACATTTTCTACATAATAAAATAAATTTCTTTAAAAAAAAACTTCACAAGTTTTAAAAGTCCCCAACTCCTGGTGTGACCCTGTTGTACACAGGCGTAACCAGCACTGGATGCTCTTCTGAAGTGTTCTAAGGTGAGAATATGTTAGTTACCACCACCCCAAGCAGCATGATCACCTCCCTCTGAGTGGATTGGTAGTGATCGGATGAACCAACCTGTCCTCATCCACAAAACAACACAAACCTAAGAGAGCACCGCCATACTTTCATCCTCTGGAACAGACCAAAGCTAGCATCTTTGCTCTGCTGAGACAGCGAGGATCGCCATCCGCAGAAGTAAAATCACAAATTACAGAAGAAATGAGTCACCAGTGGGTGGGGAAACTGAACAGACATAGAACCTCCTGCATCCAAGTAACCCAAAGTCACAACAGGCTGCTGCAAGAGGCTGGCTAGGTTCAGGGAGGACTGTGTCTTAAAATAAAACAACAAACACTGATGAGGAAGTCTTGTTTTGCAAGGCAAGTGGATAATGGTCTGTAAGGTGGGAACAGAGGTAAAAAATGGGTATTCAAGTTAAGAGAATCCAGAAATGAAACGTGTAACCACTAACACCATTCATGCTTACTGCAGAAAATTTATCAGCTGTGTAGATCATGCTCACAGAACCCTTTAACCACTAAATTGTATGCTCTTTGTTTAGAAATAAGCAAGGCTTGATCTCGGCTGATGCCCCAGTTGAATCATATGACAGTTGACCCGCCCTAAGATGCTCACACCTACTCCCAGTTCCCTCCTGCACCATTTGATGTGGAAATCTAATAAAAATACTTTGTTCTTCATTCAAATCACTAATAAAAACTTTGAGTAGATCTGGACTTCAACAGACAGCCGGTGTATCACTCTGAATGTTCCTCTCCAGCTGACAGGCAACATTTCTGACTATTCCAAGGACAGTTTCCCACCTGCTATGCACCCACACAGGAAAACCATAATCCAGTCTTAAATTTTGCACAGAAAAAGGTCTAAAAAACATCAAAGTATTGTTCACAGAGAGAACAATTTTGGTAAGAACCTATCTTTGGTCAAACCAAATTTCCCATTGGTTTTCACTCCCTACCTTGTGAATGTATTTACGAGTTATTGCTTCTTACTCTGTTTTTCCAGCACCCTTGACAGCTGAGCTGATTCATGGAGAGTTTTCTTTCTTTCGAGGTCATTAAAACCGCAGGATTTAGCCAGTTTAATTTTTTTGCTAAATTTCTTAGCCTTCATCCACATTAAGGTAGTCGTACTTGTGTCTTTTAACAGCTGGACAAGGTACATGTAGCAGTTGTCCTACACTTTCACATTTAGACATTCCCAGGCTCTCACGTATCCGTTTTCTGAATTTATTGAAGTGGGTTTTCCTGAAGTAAGCCGTTTTCATCCTACTTAATTCCCTCTCCTCTTGTTGATTGTTACATCCCACATCTCATGGTCAAGTGTGTCTGACTGAGTTACATCAATTAATAACATAACACGGAACAAATCAAAAGAATAAAATGTGAAGTTTGAACCCCTTCATGAAAAAAAGTTTCACCATCAATTTCTTGTATCTTACTCTGTTTCTTTTTTTTTTTTTTTTCATACATGAGTCTTCCCAGATAATATGCAAACCTGGGTCAGATCACAGGAATTAAAAATGTTTAATTGCAAACTACTAGCAGGCAAATGAATAGTGAGGTAAATACAGCTAGAAAGCATTTGAGACTGTAAAAGTCTAAAAAAAAACGCAAAACTCTTTGATTTTGTTTCAAGACACTTTGTACAATCTTATGCTATCTAACAGGTCGTCCTCTTCATTCCCACTTCTGTGCCAGTTCTAGTTTACAATTTATTCTTTATCAAGTATTTTTAATACACTTTCTATTAAATTTTTCTGTAGGAAGGTCAAATAAATAACAGTGAAAAGTCAGCAGCAGAGAGAAAGAAAATAGGGGGAAGAGATCTCTTTTGGTAGCAGTAAAACGTTGCATCACTGCAAGCTGGTGCTGCAGAATTTTCAACAGATCAAGACAAAGTACGACAAGTGAAAGAATAAGAGAGGAAAATCTAATAATAGAAGAGTACTGATAGTTCAGTAGATAGACCTGCATTGTGTCATCTGTCTCACTAAATCATACTTAATGTGCAATAGCCTTAGGATTTATAGAAGTGCTGTTCTCACATCACCCAGAGCTGCAGCTGCAGAACATTTAAGAGCCATCCCTCCCTGCTCAAAGAAAATTCAGCACAACTTTACCGCTGAAGCGTTATGCTCAGTGTGCTGGGTTTGATCAGGAAAAAGTTGACTCTTCACAGTGGCTGGTATGAAGCTGTGTTCCTGGATTTACACTGAGAAAAGTACTGATAAAGTCTTAGCTGGCACTGGGGAATGCCTGCACCAAATTCAAGATCTTTCTCAGCTTTTGCTCTTGCAGCTGCATTCCCAGCTCTCTCTCTCGCTACAGGCAGCGTCGGGGAAACACAGTTCAGACAGCTGACCCAAGCTGGAGTATTTTGATTCCATAGTATGTCATGCTCAGTACACGGGCAGGGAGTGGGGAGCCATTACTCTCTCACTTTCTTATACTTCCTAAGTCTAACTCCTTTGTCAGCTGTTTTGCTAACTCCTGTGCTGGATTGTTCGTGAGTTGGTGGCTCTGTTAAGTTTTCCTGGTCGTGCTGTAACTGATAGGGTTTGCTCAGACCCTGCTGCAATCACTCTTGGGTGCCAGCTTTTGGGCTCTGGCTCTAACTTCTTGGGACTTGGTTGTGCATCAGTCATCGGGTGGTGAACAACGGCTTCATACAGTATCATATGTTTTATTTCCTATTATTTTAATTTCTTAGTAGTCGTAGTATTGTATATATTCATATATATATATGTAACTAATTTAGATTCAATTAGTAAATAGTTCTTATCTCAATTTTATGAGCTTCCTTGTCTTTTTCCTCTGATTATTCCCTCCACTGGAAGAGGGGAGGGGGGACCTGTGAGAGTAGCTTTATGGTATTTTGCTAGCCGGAGCTAAACCATGACACTAAGTATTCCTACAGTTCATCTAAAGAAAAACTAGGAAACATGAAGGCTACCACAATGTGCTCTTAGATACAACTATTTCTATTAACTACTAACTTTAAAAGCTTCTTATACTGTGCTTCTGCTTAGTTCAATAAATATGTCCCACCTCCCCTGCCCTCATACTGGCACAACTACTGTATAACTTAAGTTCTAAATATAGGGATCAGAGTTAAGTTTCAGCAGAGAGCTTTCATTGTGAAAAGCATGCCAGCATACATTCAAATATCAAGAAAAAGACTGCAAGTATTTCTGATAAAAAACCAAGTCTTTTTCACTGGTAAATAAGGACTGGCACTGCAATAATCACACATAAGGAATCTGACTGCAGGTTTTACTGCGTCCTGTGTGCTGGAAGACACAGCCTTTTGTACACCCCTCCAAGTCACCATGAACCCCAACAGTGAGAAGACCAGAAGCGGAAAGCAAGATGCGGAACGCCTGGAAGTGTTACACTGTCATATTAACCCAGAGGAACAACACACTGCTGACAAAGAGTGTGCACATTACCTTCCCAGTCACCTGCTCGAGCAGCATGCTTTAAGCCACTGTCAGTTGTTCATGAAGTTGCACAGCAAAAGAAAACTGCTCTGAAGGCAGAACAACCACAAAAGACATTACACGTTTCTGAGGGGAAGATGTGCACCCCTTCCCTCCCTTTGAGGAAGGGTACTGACTTAAGTGAATGCACACCCTCAGACTCTGCTTCTCCTTGTATTCTGAACAATAAATATCAAGTAGAAAGTTTCCATAGCCTTAGGTGCTCTAGTTGATGCAGTCATACAAAACACATGGAGTTCAGCAAAAATAAACAAGCCTTGCAAAGGGAGAGGAAACAGAATTGTAAAGTATTACATCATGTGCACTTAAGATATCTTCAGCAAAGTTGCCTATAATCAGTTGTATGTAGCTGTGCAGCGCAGCATCTGCAAATGAGGACCTGCTATAAGAGCACCCGGGCTCCTGGAACGCAGGCAGAAACCTAGGAAATTATTTTCCATGAGGAGTGCAGCAAACATCCACACAGGAATTCCTTTAAAAACATATGCAGACATGCTCTGAATTATCAAGAAGAGCCACTTTGGTTATTGCTGCCTGCCTACCTACTACAGGGTGCTGCCTACGTTCTCACGTGTTTTGATAGCTGGCTTTAGTTTTTTCTCACACTGCAGCACCAGCCTAACGAGAAACCGAATGTGGTTTTTGAAGCGAGCCGCAGAGAGATGGCACGGCCCACGCTCCGTCCCATCCCCTTCACTTCAAGCCCCTCATCCCTGTAAGCGGGCAGCAA
>NW_010257385.1:0-6273 GCF_000690775.1 Eurypyga helias
TGAGAGAGCTGGGTCTGTTCAGCTTGGAGAAGAGGAGGCTGAGGGGGATCTTATCAATGCTTATAAGTGTCTAAAGGTTGGGTGTCAGGAGGATGGGGCCAGGCGCTTCTCAGTGGTTTCCAGTGTGAGGACTAGGGGTAGTGGACATAAACTGGAAAACAAAAGGATCAGCCTAAACATGAGGAAACACTTCTTCACTGTGAGGTGACAGAGCACTGGAACAGGCTGCCCAGAGAGGGTTGGAGTTTCCTTCTCTGGAGACTTTCAAAAGCCGCCTGGACTTGTTCCTGTGGGATCTACTCCAGGTGATCCTGCTCTGGCAGGGGGTTTGACCAGATGATCTCTAGAGGTCCCTTCCAACCCCTTCCACTGGGAATCTGTGAATACACTTTTCTTGTCTATTTCTATATGTGCTTTTTTTTAAAAGGGGCAGCATTTAGTCTTCATCTCATGTGTGATCAGTTCATATCTTAGGAGACGTACTGAAGTCAACCGGTCTAAAACCGAGTCGGTCGTTTTGATGTGTATCACGGAAGATGCACTCGTCCTGGATGTTTGGATTTATGTCACCTCTTCTAGGCAGTGAAGCGGTTTGCTCCGTGAAGTATCCACAGCAAACCGCCTAAGACCCCTGAAAGGTCCTTGAGGAGAGGCAGGTTTTACGGGCAGACCACAGAGGTAGGTTTTGAGGTGGCTGGCA
Organism: Eurypyga helias; assembly: GCF_000690775.1. NCBI lineage: Eukaryota > Metazoa > Chordata > Aves > Eurypygiformes > Eurypygidae > Eurypyga > Eurypyga helias. Next base: position 701 of record NW_010257385.1, read on the forward strand.
TGAGATCCCCCCCTCAGCAGCCATTGTGGCAGCAAACACCGATCCCATCTCCGTAGACAAATAGATGGACACGTGTACCCAGCTCAAGTGTGGGCCCACACGCCCTCCCTTAGTGAATGAGCGGCTGTAGGTAGGAGGAATTTTGGGCTGTGGGGAAGCGGATCTCACCTGTAGAGTAACTTGTCTCTTTCTACCTGAAGGTTTTGTGGAGTTCTCACTACTAGGAGCGTGTTGAGCCCAACCTCTGATTAGTGGAGCAGGAAGTTTTCACTAAATGCTTGAGAATCATGAGTTTTATATATGATCTTGATCAACGTAGGAGTTGCTAACCACTGGCCTTCAAAGATAAACAATAAAGGTCTGGAAGTGGTGAGGGTTTGCCTCCCAGCGTTGACCGTTGGATTTGCTTTTTAGTCTTTAGATACTGTGGCTTCTTTTCGCTGCTTCCCCACATGTTAAACGTTTGGGGTCTTTTTTAACAGAAGCCAGGAGCCTTGTGTTCTCTGCTCCAGTAGCTGGTGCTTTAAGAAGAACCAGTATCATAAATTAGTGATAAAATCAGGAGTTGTGGCAAGAGTGGCTATGGATGGAGTGAAAATAGCTCAGTAATCATTCTGAGCCTGGAGAAAAGATTCATGCAAGGGACAACCATAAAGGAGCTGAGTCTGTGAGGTGTGCAGGGCTCTCGTGCTCTCCCTCAGGCTTTCAGTGCTGCACGTGAACGCAGCCCTGTGACTACTGCTGTCGAGCAAACTTTCAGAGCTGTGTTAGGGAGGGAGGCCTACCCTGCCAGCACGAGACATGCATATGCTGCTTTAGGGAAGAACCACAACTCATCTGCCTGATGGAAAAAATACAGAGAATTATCTCCAGCCTCTGTTTGCATTTCCTCTTGGGACTTGGGTGAGGGCCAATACAATTGCAGGTATGTTCTTGCACAATAATTTGGGAGCAATCCAGAACACACCAAACAAATGCATAAAATTAGATTTACCAGAATTGTTCAGGAGCTTTCACATAGATCTGGTCCCACTGCACAGAGCTGCTCTTTATCAGCGTAGTCTTCTGTGGGGCAGATTCCAGCAAGATTTCCTCACGGATGTGGGATGAATGTAGTGGGTATATGAGGTGTCGTGGTTTAACTCCGGCTAGCCAAATACCACGAAGCCGCTCTCACAAATCCCCCTCCCCTCCTCCCATGCAGAGGAAGAATTGGAGGAAAAAGAAATAAGGAAGCTCGTAAAACTGAGATAAGAACTATTTACTAATTGAATCTAAATTAATATATACAAGTACTACTAATAATGAATAATTAAAACAATAGAAAATAAAACATATGATAGAATTAGGATACGGTTGCTCACCACCCAGTGCACAACAGGTGCTGAGCAGTGGGAGTCAGACCCAGACAGCCCGAGAGCCGCAGCCTGAGAGCTGCAGCCTGAGAGCCAGAGCCCGAGCGCTGCTGCAGCAGATTTCGAGGGAACCCTCTCAGCGATAGCAGCCCGGGAAAACTAAACAAACCCACCAACTCCCTCATGAATGAGCCAGCACAGGAGTTAGCAAAGCAGCTAATGCAGGAGTCAGGATGAGAATTAGCAAGCATATGGGAGCGAATGAGAGAGAAAGGGAGAGAGAGTAATGGCTCCCGGACCCCCTCCTCATCTCTGCCCCGAGCATGACGTATTATGGGATGAAAGTCTCCCTTGGTCATTTGGGGTCAGGTGCCTGAACTGTGTGTCCCCTGCACTGCCTGTAGCGAGACCGCGAGAGCTGGGAACGCAGCTGCAGGATCAGGAGCAGAGAAAGACCTTGAATCTGGTGCAGGCATTCCCCAGCACCAGCTGAGAACTTATCAGTGCTGCTCCCTGCATCCAGGAACAGCTTCCTAGCAGCCGCGGTAAAGAGATTTAACCCTTTCCTGGCTGAATCCAGCACATGAGGTGACTGATGAATATGCTGGAACTGCTCCGTGACCATCTTCTCAAGGTGGCCAGTGTCTGCTAGTTTCTCTGTTTTTTCTGGTTCTCCTGTTGTCTTCCAAGTCAATGTTTTTCTCACACTTGGATCTCTTCTCGGGGGTGGGAGGGAATACATAACATACTGTGTTTATCCGAGGAAAGCGTTTGATGCAGTAGTGCAGCAAGGTGGGTCATCTTGTGGTTGTTTTTTATCCATGGTGTCATCATTCTTGGTTCTGTACATGCTGCAAACTTCTCTTCCTTGGGTGGCTTCTTCTTGGCTTCCTTCTCTTTTTAGTGTAGTATCCTCACAAATCCTCTTCCCCAAGGCCGTGCTTTCATGGTGTGTTAGCTCTGACAGGGCACTAGATGACTGAATTCCTGCTCTCCCCCACAGCTCATCCCCCAGTGGTCTCTCATCCAGTTGGCACCGAGCCTTTGGGCTCCAACACCCCACTGCTGCCCCCTTTTCAGTCTCTCCCTGCAGGGCTATTGCTGCCGTTGAAGGAGTAGGAAGGAAATCGGCACTATGCTGGTTTTTAATTGTGAGTGCATGTATGTGATTGGTATTTTCTGCCTCTTGGTACAAAAGCTCCACCAACGCTTTGATTATAATCACAGAATGGTTTGGGCTGGAAGGGACCTTAAAGATCATCCAGTTCCAACCTCCCCTGCCATGGGCAGGGACACCTTCCACTAGACCAGGTTGCTCAAAGCCTCATCCAGCCTGGCCTTGAACACTTCCAGGGATGGGGAAGTTCAGCATTTGCAAATTCTTTGGCTGTATCACATCCTGATATCCCAGCCCTATAAACATTCACTGGTTGGCATAGCTCTCAGTTGCTAAAATCACCCATGAAGGGTGTTACAGCCACCCCTCCAGAGGGACAGCACTGAAGCATTTTATTCAGAAATGTCAAGATCACTGCCATGGGCAGCTACATACTGGAATTTCTTTAGAGACACAGGAAAAAACAGGCTGATAAGCGAGTTTCAAGAGATCACATAGGTCATGCTCCTGTGAGGCAGCTGGACGGCATCAAGGTCAGTCCTGATGGATATATGCACAGCCGATTCTGGAAGCACTCACGCAGTGGAGGTGCCACGAGAGCTCTAAGCAGCGTTTTCCTGTGTGGTGCTGTCTGCCCTGTGTGAGTTTGAATCGCCCTTTGAGTGGTTTAATACTGTTACACCTCATCCAGACCACTCAGGTTGTGACGCTGCGTGTCCCCTTTTCAACAGACTTCTAGGAACTTTAATAAAATCAGATTTCTCCTTTGGTCTTCTCCAGGATAAAAGGTCCATGGCCAACACTGCCCAGACCTCTGATCGAATTTGCACCTTACCTGGAGTTTTTTTTACTAGAGCATCCTTTTCCTTGAAGCAGAGCATCCCGGAGTGGAGACAGTATCTCAGCAGAGGCCTTCCCACAGAATCACACAGAATCACTAAGTTTGGAAAAGCCCTATCAGATGATCTGGTCCAACCATCAACCCAACACTGCCATACCCACTAGACCATGTCCTCAAGCACCATGTCTACACATTCCTTGGACACCTCCAGGGATGGTGACCCCACCACTTCCCTGGGCAGCCTGTTCCAATGCCTCACCACTCTTTCAGTGAAGAAGTTTTTCCAATATCTAATCTAAACCTCTTCTGACGCAACCTCCTCTGACACAAAGAAATAGCTGCAGTTTAATTGGGAGGAAGAGAAACCAAGCCAGCGGTAGCTCCAAATCGGCCACGAACGGACGCGCTACGTGTCAGACGGTGATCTGTCCGGAGGAGCACTGTGCCTGCATGTCCCCACCGGGGTATAGGTATGGCTGCAGCTTGTGGCGGGGCTAACCGCGCGTGCGGAGACGGTGGCGATGCAGCCTGGCACGTGTGTGTGTGTCCTGGGGTGTGTGTGTCCCCCTGCTCCCCGCGGGGCTGTACTCGGTGGGTACTGGAGCTCCACCTCATTTGAGGGTGAGGTGGGTATATTCCTCTGTGTGTGTACCTGTAGGTGTACTCTCTCCCTGTATGTGTCTGCATGTGCGAAAACAGGCGCAAACCCCACTGAGTTCTATTTAAACCCAGTCATGATCAAGAATTTTGTAGGGAGTGGTTGATTTCTTGACTGTTTGAGCAGGAAATAATACTTTGTCATGCTGTAAATTCGATGGCTGTGCAGATAAAAGTGGTGACAATATAGTTGCACACACAGGCAAACCCCCTTTTTATAGAGAAAGGACAAAGCAGCGTGTTTTGGTTAAGCAGACTATTCTTGCACTCCCTTTGCACATTTTTCCCTTTATTTTGGTATTCCGGTGCCAAAGAAGTGGATTGTCTCTGATGCTGATGTATCGTTACACAGAGCGCTTGATTAGCGGAAGAAGCACCTATTTAACAACTTGGAAAGGAAATTCAAGAGCAGAGAGAGGTTGAGCTGCACTATTTTCCATGGCCTTGAAAACCTTCAGCCAGAGTCTCAACTGCTGTAAATTGGCATAAACTCCCCACAGCTTAAAGCTGCGCTGGTTTACGCCACCCAAGGAGACGACCTCTGGGATTTGCGGGACCGCAGTATAAATACCAGAGCTTTCAACCTGCCGGAGTCAAACCAAGTAACGCGTTTGGTCCGGTCCTGGTTCCGTGATCTAAGCAGCAGCAGGGAGAAGGGAGCCTTCGGCGGCTCTGCGCTTCTCCCCAGCAGAAGCCTTGCGTCCCGCTGCCGTTTCTGTCGAGCAGTTGTAGCTGGAGGAGTGAGGTGCTGCACCTGCAGTGCCGCAGCACTCCCCTTGCACCCACATGGATGCTTCATTCGTCTGAGGCCGGAACAGAGGAGGTCTCCACCAGCTCTGTCTGTGCCATCCTTCCCATCTGCAGCGGGTGGGCAGGTGGACACACCGGGACAAGAGCCGGCAAGCTAAAGGCTTAGGAATGTAAATGCCTGAGGAACGGGATTTTTTTTACTTTTCCCCTGAGATAAAAGAGGCCGTGATGACCAAACCTTGGGAGCTGAGGTTTGGCAACAGGTGCCAGTCCAAGCTTTATCGAGAGGAAAAAGGCTGTGAGGTGCCAGGGATGCTCCGAGCAGCAGAGTACAAAGCGATTCCTCCCCGCGGTAGGCGCAGCAGGTTGCTGTCCCCGCTGCCCTGCGGGCTGCTATCACCATAAACCTCCAGCTATTTTCATTTCATCAAAACAAATGCAAGACTCGCTCCTAATTTGGTACCGAACGCTCTAAAAGGGTCTCGTGCTTTTCCTGACACCAGCAAGACGCTGAGAGCCAAGCCCTGCACCTTGTCCCTGCGCAGGGAATGGGTGCGGAGGGATGCCGGGAAGGGCCGGGGTGAGGTGAGGCTGCATCAGCAGCATTAGGTTAGCGGGACAGCTGCAGGGTAGAGGGCCTAAAGCAGGGAATTTGGGAAATACAAGGGAAGAGAGAGGCTGGGGAAGCTCGGTGCCCTATGCAAAGCAGCTGCAGCAGCTGCAGGACGGAGAGGCTAATGCAGAAACCAAGGTGAGGCAGGAGGGAAGTTGCATTAGCTTCATTATTCCTGCCCAACGCCACCCAAATCCCACCAGGTCTCTCTGCTGAAGGGGCAGGAGCTGCGGCAGCACC
>NW_010257385.1:6293-6725 GCF_000690775.1 Eurypyga helias
GGGAGCAGATGCCATCAGCCCCCAAGGGGAGCTCAGGGCAGAAGTGGGTAAGGGCCTTGCAGGCACCGTCTCACCTCAGCTGCCTCCCAGTGGCTGGAGGTGCCCCATGGGAGCTGATCAGCCTCCCAGGTCCCCGGCCTTCTTGGTTATACCTGTGTAAAAGCAGTCTCTGGCGCCTTAAAGGGCTGCAGCTGTGGAGAAGCCCCCAAAACCTGTCTGGTTAAATGCCCTGTGAAAGCCACCCGCTCTCCCAGCCCCCCCCGCCCCGGCTCCTGCAAGGGCATTCTCCAAGTGGGGTAGAAAGCCATGTTTCTGCATTTCTGTCTCTGCATGTGCTCTGATTTCCTTGCCAGAAGGAAACATGGCAGGAAGGGATGGCACCAGGGCATCCACCAGGGATCTGACAGACAAAATCATAGAATCATGGAATGG
>NW_010257386.1:0-296 GCF_000690775.1 Eurypyga helias
TCCTTCCTGCCCTAACAGGGGTGCCCCTGAGCCGGTCTGCTTGAAAATGAACTCCGCGTACCCCAGCCAAGTCAGAATTGCCACCAAAAGGCCTGGAGCTGTTTCCTGCCCACGCCAGCCAGGGCCGCGGCTGCGAAGTGACCGGGTCTCACGCAAGGAAGAGGCGTGCAGTGCTTTTTTGGCAGGAGCAGGGAACAACGTCCGTCAGTTTGGTGGCAACCCCACAGCACTCCTGTTAGCCACGACGGGGAAATGCTGCCCTCCGTCACATAACGGCTGTCCTCTTCCATCGTCCC